>NW_024735554.1:16172507-16272743 GCF_018991925.1 Homarus americanus | reverse complement strand
ACAGTGCTTCGTTCAGTTGCACTTTATCATGGCAGGCAAGACAGAGCATAGTAGGTGATGCTGAAACGTAGGTAAGACAGAGCATAGTAGGCAAGACAGAGCATGGTAGGCAAGACAGAGCATGGTGATGCTGAGCATGGTCAAGTAAGACAGAGGCATGGTAGGTAAGACAGAGCATGGTGCAAGACAGAAACATAGTAGGTGTGTGAGACAAACATGGTAGGTAAGACAGAGGCATGGTAGGTGATGCTGAGGCATGGTAGGCAAGACAGAGGCATGGTAGGCAAGACAAGAGCATGGTAGGTGATGCTGAAGCATAGTGCGTGCAAGACAGAGGCATGGTAGGTGATGCAGAAGCATGGTGCATTAAGACAGAGGCATGGTAGAGCAAGACAGAGCATGGTAGGTAAGACAAACATAGTAGGCAAGACAGAGGCATGATGGAAGTAAGACAGAGAAGCATCAGTGGGCAGACAGAGGCATGGTGGAAATGATGCTGAAGCATGGTAGAGTAGGACAGAGGCATGGTAGGTGATGCTGGAAGCATGGTAGCAAGACAGAGGCATGGTAGGCAAGACAGAGGCATGGTAGGTGAGTGCCAGGCTTGTAGGTAAGACAGAGGCATGGTAGGTGATGCTGAAGCAGTGCAAGACAAGAACATAGTGGTAGGTGATGCTGAAACATGGTAGGCAAAGACAGAACATGGTAGGTAAGACAAGAGCATGCAAGACAGAGGCATGGTAGGGCAAGAAGCATGGTGGTAAAGACAGAGGCATGGTGAGTGCTGAAGCTTGTGAGTAAGACAAGTAAGGTGATGCTGAAGCTTATGGTAAGGCAGAACAAAGAGGCATGGTAGAGTGATGCTGAAGCATGGTAGGTAAAGACAGAGGCATGGTAGGTAAGACAGAAGTGGTAGAGTAAGACAGAGCATGGTGGGTAAGACAGGCATGAGTGAGACAGAGCATGAGCAGGTGATGACTGCAAAGCATGAGCAGGTAAGACAGAGCATGGTGAAGCAAGACAGAGGCATGGTGCAGGTAAGACAGAGGCATGGTAAGTGATGCTGAAGCATGGTAATCAAGACAGAGCATGGTAAGACAAGACAGAGGCATGGTAGATGAGCAAGACAAGCATGGTAGGTGATGCTGAAGCATGGTAGGTGGAACAGAGCATAGTGAGCATAGTGAAGACAGAGCATGGTAGGTAAGACAGAGGCATGGTAGGTGATGCAGAAGCATGATGGTGATGCAGAAGCATGTGCAGGCAAGACAAGAAGCATGGTAGGTGATGCAGGGCATGTAGTAGGTAAGACAAGAGCATGGAAGGCAAAGAACAGAGGCATGGTGGAGGTAAGACAGAGGCATAGTGGTGAACAGAGGCATGTGATGGAGAGGCTGAAGCATAGTAGGTAAGACAAACATAAGTAGGTAAGACAGAGGCATGGTGAACAGAGACAGAGGCATAGTAGGTGGAACAGAGAGCATAGTAGGTGAACAAACATGGTAGGTAAGACAGAGGCATAGGCCAGAGTGCAGAGCATGGTGGTAAGACAGAGGCATGGTAGGTAAGACAGAGGCATGGTAGGTGGAGTGCTGGAAGCATGGTAGGTAAGACAGAGGCATGGTAGGTGATGCTGAAGCATGGTAGGTAAGACAGAGGCATGGTAGGTGAACAGAGGCATGGTAGGTGGAACAGAAGCATGTAGCAGGTAAGACAGAGGCATGGTAGGTGATGCTGAAGCATGGTAGGTAAGACAGAGCATAGTGGGTAAGACAAGACAGTGAGTGTGAAACATGGTAGGTCAAGACAGAGGCATGGTAGGTGATGCTGAAGCATGGTGAAAGGACAAGTGTCGTGGGTAAGACAGAGGCATGGTGAGTAAGACAGAGCATGGTAGGTAAGACAGAGGCATGGTGAGCAGACAGAGGCATGGTAGGTAAGACAGAGGCATGGTAGGTAAGACAGGAGCATGGTGGGTGGAGTGCTGAGCATGGTAGGTAAGACAGAGGCATGGTGGGAAAGACAGAGGCATGGTAGGCAAGACAGAGGCATGGTGAGGTAAGACAGAGGCATGGTAGGTAGACAGAGGCATGGTAGGTAAGACAGAGGGACATGGAGGCTAGGTAAGACAGAGGCATGGTAGGTAAGACAGAGGCATGGTGAGGTAAGACAGAGAGGCATGGTAGGCAGACAGAAGCATGGTAGGTAAAGACAGAGGCATAGTGCAAGACAGAGGCATGGTAGGTGACAGAGGCATGGTAGGTAATACAGAGGCATGGTAGGTGACACAGAAGCATGGTAGGTAAGACAGAGGCATGGTAGGTAAAGACAGGCATGGTAGGTAAGACAGGCATGGTAGGTAAATAGAAGCATGGTAGGTGATGCTGGAAGCATGGTAAGTCAAGACAGAGGCATGAGTAGGTAAAGACAGAGGCATGGTAGGCAAGACAGAGGCATGGTAGGTAAGACAGAAGCATGGTAGGTGATGCTGAAGCATGGTAAGTAGACAGAGGCATGGTAGGTAAGACAGAGAGCATAGTGCAGTGAACAGAGGCATGGTAGGTGAACAGAGAGGCATGGTAAGTGATGCTGAGCATGGTAGGTAAGACAGAGAGGCATGGTAGGTGATGAGACAGAGGCATGGTAGGTAAGACAGGCATGGTGAGTGCTGGAAGCATGGTGAGGTGCAAGACAGAGGCATGGTAGGTAAGACAGAGCATAGTGGAGGTAAGACAGAGGCATGGTAATAACACAGAGGTGTGGTAGGTGATACTGAGCATAGTAGGTAAGACAGAAATTATTAGGTAAGACAGAGGCATGGTAGGTAAGACAACAGAGAAACTGATGCGTAAGCCGTGGTAGGCAAGACAGAGGCATGGTAGGTAAGACAGAAACATGTGTGAAGTAAAGACAGAGCATGGTAAGTAGAAAGAGAGCATGGTAGGTAAGACAAGGCATGGTAGGTGATGCTGGAAACATGGTAAGGTAAGACAGAGGCATGGTGGAGTGAACAGAGCATGGTAGGTGATGCTGAAGCATGGTAGGTAAGACAGAGGCATGGTAGGCAAGACAGAGGCATGGTGAGTAAGACAGAGCATGGTAGGTAAGACAGAAGCATGGTGAGTGCAGACAAGCATGGTAGGTAAGACAGAGGCATGGTAGGTAAAGACAGAAGCATGGTGCAGGTAAAGACAGAGGCATGAGTGGGTACAGAGCATGGTAGGTAAGACAGAGGCATGGTAGAGTAAGACAGAGCATAGTGCGGAAGTGAGACAGAGAGGCATGGTAGGTAAGACAGAGGCATGGTGGTTGAGAGTGCTGGGCATGGTGAACAGAGAGGCATGGTAGGTAAGACAGAGCATGGTAGGTAAGACAGAGGCATGGTAGGTAAGACAGAGGCATGGTGGGGTAAGACAGAGGCATGGTAGGTGATGCTGAAAGCATGGTAGGTAAGACAGAGGCATGGTAAGTAAAAGACAAGAAGAGGCATGGTAAGTGATGCTGAAGCATGGTGGTGAACAAGCATGGTGATGCGAGCATAGGTAGACAGAGGCATGGTAGGTAAAGACAGAGGCATGGTAGGTAAGACAAGAGGTGGTGCAGGCAAGACAGAGCATGGTAGGTAAGACAGAGGCATGGTAGGTGATGCTACAAACATGGTGGAAGATGCAGACAGAGGCATGGTGGAAGTGCAGACAGAGGCATGGTAGGTAAAGACAGAAGCATGGTAGGTAAGACAGAGGCATGGTAGGTAAGACAGAGAGCATGGTGAGGCTGAAAAGCATGATAGGTAAGACAGAGAGGCATGGTAGGTAATGCTGGAAGCATAGTGCATAAGACAGAGGCATGGTAGGTGATGCTGGAGGCATAGTGGTGAAGACAGAGGCATGGTAGGTAAGACAGAGGCATGGTAGGCAAGACAGAGCATGGTGAGTAAGACAGAGGCATGGTGGTAAGACAGAGGCATGGTGGGTAAGACAAGCATGGTGAGGTGAAGACAGGAGGCATGGTAGGTAAGACAGGGCATGGTAGAGTGAGACAGAGGCATGGTAGGTAAGACAGAGCATGGTAAGGTAAGACAGAGGCAATTGCAGGTAAAGACAAGAGGCATGTTGGTAAGACAGAGCATGGTAGGTAACAGAGAAGCAGTAGTGGAGGTAAGACAGAGCATGGTAGGTAAGACAGAGGCATGGTAGTGATGCAGAAGCATGGTAGGTAAAGACAGAGGCATGGTAAGTAAGACAGAGGCATGGTAGACAGAGCATGGTAAGACAGAGGCATGGTAGGTAAGACAGAAGCATGGTAGGTAAAGACAGAGGCATGTGAGCAAAACTGTGGTAAGACAGAGGCATGGTAGGTAAGACAGAGGCATGGTAGGTGACAGAGAGCATGGTAGGTAAGACAGAGGCATGGTGGAGTAAGACAGAGGCATGGTGAGTGATGCTGAAGCATAGTGGGTAAGACAGAGTGTAGTAGGCAAGACAGAGGCATGGTAGGTAAAGACAGAAGCATGGTAGGTAAGACAGAGGCATGGTAGGTAAGACAGAGGCATGGTAGGTAAGACAGAGGCACAGTAGGTAAGACAGAGGCATGGTGAGGTAAGACAGAGGCATGGTAGGTAAGACAGAGGCATGGTAGGTAAGACAGAGGCATGTGGTAGTAAGACAGAGGCATGGTAGGCAAGACAGAGGCATGGTAGGGTAAGACAGAGGCATGGTAGGTAAGACAGAGGCATGGTAGGTAAGACAGAGGCATGAAAAGACAGAGGCATGGTAGGTAAGACAGAGGCATGGTAGGTAAGACAGAGGCATGGTAGGTAAGACAGAGGCATGGTAGGTAAGACAGAGGCATGGTAGGTAAGACAGAGGCATGGTAGGTAAGACAGAGGCATGGTAGGCAAGACAGAGGCATGGTAGGTGATGCTGAAGCATGGTAGGTAAGACAGAGGCATGTAGGTAAGACAGAGGCATGGTAGGGTAAGACAGAGGCATGGTAGGTGACAGAGGCATGGTAGGTAAGACAGAGGCATGGTAGGTAAGACAGAGGCATGGTAGGTAAGACAGACATGGTAGGTGACACAGAGGCATGGTAGGCAAGACAGAGGCATGGCAGGTAAGACAGAGGCATGGTAGGTAAGACAGAGGCATGGTGAAAAGAGAGGCATGGTAAGACAGAGGCATGGTAGGTAAGACAGAGGCATGGTAGGTAAGACAGAGGCATGGTAGGTAAGACAGGCATGGTAGGAAGACAGAGGCATGGTAGGTAAGACAGAGGCATGGTAGGTAAGACAGAGGCATGGTAGGTAAGACAGAGACATGGTGGGGTAGACACAGAGGCATGGTAGGAAGACAGAGGCATGGTAGCAAGACAGAGGCATGGTAGGTAAGACAGAGGCATGGGAAGGTAAGACAGACATGGTAGGTGACACAGAGGCATGGTAGGCAAGACAGAGGCGTGGTGGAGTAAGACAGAGGCATGGTAAATAGAGGCATGGTAGGTAAGACAGAGGCATGGTAGGTGACACAGAGGCATGGGGTAAGACAGAGGCATGGTAGGCAAGACAGAGGCATGGTAGGTAAGACAGAGGCATGGTAGGTGACACAGAGGCATGGTAGGCAAGACAGAGGCGTGGTAGGTAAGACAGAGGCATGGTAGGTAAGACAGAGGCATGGTAGGTAAGACAGAGGCATGGTAGGCAAGACAGAGGCATGGTAGGTAAGACAGAGGCATGGTAGGTAAGACAGAGGCATGGTAGGTAAGACAGAGGCATGGCAGGTAAGACAGAGGCATGGTAGGTAAGACAGAGGCATGGTAGGTAAGACAGAGAGATGGTAGGTGACACAGAGGCATGGTAGGCAAGACAGAGGCATGGTAGGTAAGACAGAGGCATGGTAGGTAAGACAGAGGCATGGTAGGTAAGACAGAGGCATGGTAGGTAAGACAGACATGGTAGGTGAGACACAGAGGCATGGTAGGCAAGACAGAGGCATGGTAGGTAAGACAGAGGGCATGGTAGGTAAGACAGAGACATGGTAGGTAACACAGAGGCATGGTAGGTAAGACAGAGGCATGGTAGGTAAGACAGAGACATGGTAGGTAAGACAGAGACATGGTAGGTAAGACAGAGGCATGGTAGGTGACAGAGGCATGGTAGGTGATGCTGAAGCATGGTAGGTAACACAGAGGCTGGTAAAGACAGAGGCATGGTAGGTAAGACAGAGGCATGGTAGGGTGACACAGAGGCATGGTAGGTGAGACAGAGGCATGGTAGGTGATGCTGAAGCATGGTAGGTAAGACAGAGGCATGGTAGGCAAGACAGAGGCATGGCAGGTAAGACAGAGGCATAGATGATGGTGAAGCATGGTAGGTAAGACAGAGACTTGGTAGGTGATGCAGAGGCATGGTAGGTAAGACAGAGGCATGGTAGGTAAGACAGTGGCATGGTAGGTAAGACAGAGGCATGGTAGGTAAGACAGAGGCATGGTAGGTAAGACAGAGGCATGGTAGGTAATGCAGAAGCATGGTATGTAAGACAGAGGCATGGTAGGTGACACAGAGGCATGGTAGGTAAGACAGAGGCATGGTAGGTGCTGTTTCACCTCGATGAAAGCCTGCGTGACCAGCTCACTGACGTCAGTCATACCACGGTGAAATGGCAGATATGATGCGCCGGGCCGTGGAGCATCAATGTCGCTCCACCCACGAATCCGTGTGGGTCGTGTTTGTTGTTTACATTCTTCCGCTCGTGTGTGTTGTGGTGCTTCTGCTACCCGAGTGTTATAGACTTATAGTGTTATAAATATTCTACTTGCGATGGAAACTGTGGTAGAAGAGGACACTTGTTTAGTTAAGGAATTGCTGGAAAAAACATTTTAGAGAAGAAGCATTTCCGAGAAAATTGAAATCGTAGGAAAACGTAGACCATGTCCACGAATTCAAGGACTTACAAAGAAGCATACAGATAAAAACAAAGAATATGTTAGGCATTTTAATATCACGCAGTACGAAAGCACGCATTGGTTGACCGGCTCAAATTAGTTAAACAAACTCTTCTGCTGGCCGTGTTTGCTCTTTTCAACTGATCACAGTGTATGGTCGAAAACTGGTTTTGATAATTTGAATACTGCACTTTGTCATTGGCTATTTCTAGGCATGAGAAATCTTTTAATCAAATAAACTGTTTTCTGCAACTTAATAGTTTTGGATGAACGAGAATTGATCATCAGCTTGATGATCAATTTAAATGAGAGAATAGGTAGCAGGCGAAGTTAATAATACAATGGCATGCAAAGGCCTACTTGAAAGCTTTTAGTATCATATTATCTAAAAATAGTATTGAATGTTAAACCACCTAGGTACAGCACCCCCCACTCTAAAAAATAGAGAGCACGCTCAAGATCTTAGGTCAGGATTCGCCACTAGTGAACACGTAACTTAAGTGTTCTCTTAAAGTACAGTTGTACCCCACTTAACGCGGTCAATTGAACCCAGAGGGTCCCGCGTTAAGTGAAATCCGCGTTAAGTGAACAACAGAACATATGGGATTAATTCCAATAGAAACCGGCCGGACCCCCAAACTCCACTTTTTGAAGGCACATACCTATGTTGTAGTAAAAATAACATCTTAATTTTATGATGGTACATGCACACAATTAATACTTAAGAGAAATAGAGAAATACAGTCGCCAAGTTAATGTCCATTCAAATAATGGACTCAACTCCCTCCCCCTCTCACACTACACTGCCGGCTCTTCCCTCTCAGAGAAATTTTTGGGGGAAAACCACTAAATTTTAATAAATAATACCTCAAACTAAAGTTAGGATAATACAATTGACATTGCTGGATTCCTTGTAAGACCAGGAATATTTTGAATATAAATGTCATATATTTTGCACAAAAGATAACATAGTTACCTAGAGAAAAATTTTTATCTAAAATTTGTATGTTTAATGAAAAATATATGATGTTTATATTCAAAATGATCACCAAATTATAAGAATTCCAGCAATGTAAATTATATTCTGACCGGGTAATTTGTATGAATTTTATGAGCTAAAACAAATATCTTCAGTTAATAAAAAAAAAAATAATCTTCACGACACTATCTGTCAATCAAAGTACCCCACCTTGCCTCCCCCCCTCTTCCAACCGCGCGGTCAGTCCCAACCCTCCCCCCCACCCCCCACCAATCCTCCCTTCCAGGGTTTTTAACATTTAGTATTAAATAATACCTCAGATTAAAGTTAGGATAATATAATTGACATTGCTGGATTCCTTGTAAGACCAGGAATATTTTGAATATAAATGTCATATATTTTGCACAAAAGATAACATAGTTAATTTGAGAAAAAATTTTATCTAAAATTTGTATGTCTAATGCAAAATATATGATGTTTATATTCAAAATGATCATCAAATTATAAGAATTCCAGCAATGTAAATTATATTCAGACCGGGTAATTTGTATGAATTTTATGAGCTAAAACAAATATCTTCAGTTAATAAAAAAAAAAATAATTCTTCACGGGGTAACAGATGGTCGGTCGGTCCCTCCCTCCCCCCCACCCCCCACCAACCGTCCCAAGGAGATGTGTGGGATAACCACTAAATTTTAATAAATAATACCTCAAACTAAAGTTAGGATAATATAATTGACATTGCTGGATTCCTTGTAAGACCAGGAATATTTTGAATATAAATGTCATATATTTTGCACAAAAGATAACATAGTTACTCTGAGAAAATTTTTTATCTAAAATTTGTATGTCTAATGCAAAATATATGATGTTTATATTCAAAATGATCACCAAATTATAAGAATTCCAGCAATGTAAATTATATTCTGGCCGGGTAATTTGTATGAATTTTATGAGCTAAAACAGGCAGTCAGGCAGGGTGGCGGGTGGGGCAAATCTAAAAATAGCGTCTCGAGCCGGACACTCACCGCGTATATGTGGAAAAAATCCGTGTTAAGTGAAAGTTCAGCTCTGGCGAGGCACCGCGTATATGATAAAACGCGTTAAGTGAAACCGCGTTAGGCGGGGTAATACTGTATATTCATAACACTTCACTGGAGAGAATTCACAATACATTCTCTCAAAGCCAAATATACAGCCTGTATATATATAATTGTGTGTATAACTGCTTCGACAATAGAGAAAAACCAGAAGTGTTTACATCAGGCCCTGTCACTTATAGTTCCAGAACTTATTTCAAACAATTAAATGTGATACACAAACAGCTATCACAACAACAACACTCACCACCACCAACAACAACAACATCCGCCAACAACAACACTCACCACCAACACCATACTCCCGTGACCACCATCCACCACTACTTCACACCACCACCACCACACTCCGGTGACCACCATCCACCACTACTTCACATCACCACCACACTCCCAATATCACCATCCACCACTACTTCACATCACCACCACACTCCCAATATCACCATCTACCACTACTTCACACCACCACCACCCTCCTACACCCCGCTCTTCCCCTCCCACGATCACACACCACCGTAAGTAAGAGGATGTAAGACATGATTATCTCTTATGTTTTTGACCTTATGATAATCACTTTTTATTTTCTCCTGCTTCCTCCTAAGATTACACACTAACTATCTGGACATATATGTTATATTTATATTTTTTACCTTATGATAATATATACATGTATATTTTTTATTTTGCACATTCTGTTGAACAATTGTGTGCATATAACAAAGTAAATGAAACTGAATAAAAATAAGTATCTCTACTCTAAATTAGGAGTTGAAAAATAACAACGCACCTCAAAGGTTAGCCCAGTTGGGGTGAAGCTGGCCTTACGTCGGAATATGAAAGCTGCAGCTAGTCCGCCCAGTTTGAAATATTACTATAGGGTTTCGCAATTTTTCATGTGTGAATAAGCAGGGTATGCTTTGTGAATATCGAATAGAGGCGTTAAAACATCAATTACGGGTAAACAGGGTTGTGAATAGCGAGTTATTCATGTTTATGTCACTTACACATATAGGAAGAAATTTTCATCATACTATAGTAGGGAAGTATCGGTGGTATGGGCCTATTTTTGGAGTATTGATATCGGTAAATTTTCAGCTGATACTGCTGTTACTATCCATTCCCATTATTAAACATATGGCAGATCTTACTGTGAGTAAACTGCTTTGGAAAGCAACTAGCAGTCGTATTTACTCTAACATATTAAATATTTTGGATCAATAAATGCGTTCTCTCTTTGTTCAATGTTCAAAATTAGTACATGATGTCTCCACTCACTGGAACAGCAAATATTTCATTTTAGAGAGCATACAGTAAACCCTCCAGTTTGGCGACTAATTGGTGTCGAAAAACCTCGCTAAACCAAAAAGCTTAATCCAATGGGTAAAAGCCTAATTGGTACCAAGGGGCCACCCAAAGTCTCAAATTCTTCCTATTTTATCCACATATAACCAATATTTTAAAGCTGAAAGAGAATGAATAATTAGTTAAGCAACATAAACATAGAAAACCAACCTGAAAATTAAAGTTGAGGAGCTTAATGTACGCTAAGCTGGTATCTGAGACGGGGGAGGAATGCTAACGTACGTCGCCCCCCTCCTCTACCAATGCCACCACTAGATCAAAGCCTTCAAAATAAAAGTCCTTTGGCAGGCTAGCTTGGTCATGATGATCTTCTTCCCCTTCATCTTCCACCTCTACATGTTCAACTGCTTCAATCACTTGCCTAGTTTCTTCTTGTTTACGGCTCAAGTAACGCATGATCAGATCTTGTTTATGGTCATTTATTTTCTTGTTATAATTTTCTTGGTAGTGACCTCGTATCTTATTAAGCACCACATCATCATCTCACGGGCCAGGGGTTAGGATACTTTGGACTGACTGAACTGTCTCCCAGAGATCTTCCTGTCGCTAGCGGTTATCCTGTAACTTGGCAAGATGTGGGAATAGTGGCATCCAGGCGTGGTGAACTGTTGCTTTCGCACAAATATTAAAGAGCACAATTTTCTTGATATTTACTCCACTGGAAACAAATGTAAACATAGAACAGATTACTGAATTGGCAGACTAACTCATCAGCTGATCAGCTGATGCTCACAACAAAACTTGTTTGTCGTAAGGATTTCGTTAATCGAAGTTTTGTTCGTTAACCGAATTGAAGATCCTTATGGGAGGTAATTCGTTAACCGAGGGACCACTGTATTCAAGAGAGCAACAAACATGATGTTTCCTCCACTGTAAACAAAGTTAAACTGACGCTTTGGAGGGTGAGTCAAGCAGCTGATGGGCGCACAAAAAACTAGTTCCCTGTACTGCATTTATTATCAATATGTTAACTAAATTTTAAAATGAATAATAATTTTAATATAAAAAATGCAAAAATATTAAAGAGCACAACCTTCTTGATATTTACTCCACCGGAAACGAATGTAAACACAGAACCGATTACTGTATTGGCGGACTAGCCGATCAGCTGATGCTCACAAGAAAACGTGTTTGTCGTAAGGATTCGTTAATCAAAGTTTTGTTCATTAACCGAATTGAAGATCCTTATGGGAGCTAATTCGTTAACCGAAATTTCGTTAATCGAACCGTTCGTTAACCGAGGGACCACTGTAGTCTCATCAGATTATATATGGACTAATAGGCACAAGATGACACTTTGTGTAAATGTGCTGTAGATGGGTGGGGGAGGACTGGCCGTTGCCACTATTGCAAGTTTGATTTTATTTATTCATTATTCTACAGAATTCTCTTATGATCAGCCTATTATGGTTTATATTTCAGCATAAATAATATAACATACAGTATAAAATAATGGAAAAAAAGATATCTAATTTGACTTAAAACAAAATGGCAATTGAATCAGAAGATAATTTCTTCCCTGTTGGTGGTAGTGAGGGTGGGACTATTTGTTGCCACATTCATGTTTGTTTTAGTTATTCATTATATTCATGTGTGATCAGCCTCTTATGGTGTATGTTTCACCAATGATGTGTGTGTGTGCACGGGGTGGTGAAATGCATCTAGTGTGGCAGCATTATGTTAGTGTTAATGTGCAAGCACTGCTTGCTTCCTCTCGTTTTCAGCTACCGCCGCTGGCTTATCCTCATGGCGAACAGGGAAGCAACTTGCATAAGTCTTCCCCTGCCAGCACACAGCCTCTTCACCGTCAAGACTCCTGCTGTGCCTCCTCATGGGAACACACAGTAACTGGGTGCCTTGTGGGCCCAGGCTAGACCAGCACATAGGCCCCCTGGCATGTGGACACATCCGGGCGCCTACCACCAGTTGTCCCGCTGCCTTGCGGATTAACCTTGGTAGGTTTAAGGCTACCGCAGTAAACCCCAAACAAAAAATCTGCTGTGGAGGCCCGCATCAGGCAAACATGCTTACAGAGCTCCAAAAAGACCCAAATGGCGATATTGGGGATCAAGGTGACCACCATGGGAACCCAACGACTACATCCGGCGGACGAAGACAAAACCCAACAAAGTGGGCACTCGTCAGTCCATTGCAACTCTCCCTCTTCCCAGTCACTGCAACACTTGCACCACTGGATCAGGAGAAGGGATAGCCAAGATGTGTGATTGCAACCTTACTCCTGTCTCACCACATAAATCAACACATGCACAGCCATCATTCAGCTCATCATACTTATCATCATCAAAACCCCTATACCCCCAAAAGTTCTATGGCGATGGGCGAGTGGCGACGGGGACAGGCAAGGATGACTGCCGGGAGCCTTTAGTCACAACTTTGCACATGGGCGGCACAGACAAGATGGTCGTTTATGCACTGGGATCTAGGCAGCAGTGCCGTCTGGTCCTGTCTGTGTGACTGAGCAGCTTTTTCGAGAAGACACTATGCTCACCCCACATGGGGAGGGGACTACAAAAGGTACCCTAAACATAGCCTGCCTAAAAATCCAACCTGACTAGGCAACCCCGCACCCAATAAGGTCATCCTTATGCGGTCGAAAACACAATCAAAATCACAGATCCAACCAAAAACAAACTATTCAACCTCTTATGGTCACTGCATGGAATGTCAGGACCCTTCTGGTTACTGGCACAAGTGAGCGTCCTGAAAGAAGAACCGCAGCCATTAGTGAGTCCCAGCTACCAGACGAGGATCAACTCACAGAACAGGGGTCTGGCTATACCTTCTTCTGAAAGGGTAAGCCTGCTGTGGAGAGCAACCGTATTTATGGAGTTGGCTTTGCCATCCGCCAACGCATCCTACACAGGCTAACTAAAGTGGCTATTGGGATCAACGAGCACCTCTTGACGGTTCAAGTCCCACCGAATCCCTCACATCATGCCTTTATCATCAGTGCATACGCCCCAACACTGGATGCCGAGGATGACATCAAGGAGGTGTTTTACACCGACCTCGACAGAGTGCTAACCTCCATCCCCAGAGAAGATAAGCTTGTGCTCCTTGGTGACTTCAATGCCAGAGTTGGCAGAGATACTGACATATGGCAGGGAACCATAGGGAGAAATGGACTGGGTAAGTGTAATCACAACGGCCTACTCCTCCTCAACAAGTGTGCTGTACACAACCTCACTATCACCAATACCTTGTTTAGGCAGGCCAAAAAGTTCAAGGGTTCGTGGTAACACCCAAGATTCAAACACTGGCAGCTCATTGATTACATCATTGTCAGAGAAAGAGATCACCGAGATGTCCTCATCACCCGTGCCATGTGTGGCTCTGACCAATGCAACACTGATCATCGGCTTGTCAGAGCAAAACTCTCACTTCACATCGCCCCAAAACGGCAAAGGCAGTAAGCCTCCAGAAGAGGTTTTACCACAGAGCATCTGTAGAATCCAGCAGTAGCACATGCTTTCAGGGAGAATCTCGAACATAGGCTGATAAACAACCCAACAACAAACAACCCAAATCCCAGTGCCGTATGGGATATTCTCGACACTGTCATGACAAAACCCTGCAGAGAGACCCTCGACCAGATTGAAAGAATACACCAGGACTGGTTTGATGAAAATGACCCGGCAATCAATGTACTCGTCGATGATAAATGAGGCACTCCGCATCAGAAGGTGAAGGGCCAAATTCAAAAAGCTGAGAAATACGCGTTTAAAGTTTTTTGAAGTTCAAACAACCATAATTTTTTTTTTAAGCTTGACGGTTCATTTTTTTTATCGTGCAGCTCAATCCCTCTCCTAGCAAACTGTGAAAACTGGAAGTTAGTACTGTGAATAATCATTATTTTATCGCAAGTTGAATGAGAATAACTACCCGCGATGTACAGTTGTTTGAGCTTCAAACAACAATAATTGCATTTTTCTGCAAAAAATTTGTATTAGTGTAGGCTAATACAGGCATCCCCCGCGTTACGGAATGGTTGCGTCCCTGGAAAATTGACCGTATCGCGAAATTCTGTAACGCGAAACCTATTTTCCCATTGACTTCCACTATAAAACTGGAGATGCGTTCCATAGGAATTTTTTTTTTTGGCCCCAAAAAAGTAATTCAAGCACTTTTATGAATGAAAATAAACATCTACAAACAGGTTCAAAGTTCAAAGTGTTATTGTCATTATGATAATCACTTTCATCATGCTGTGAGTCACTTTCATTGTCAACAGGTAAGTCATCATATTCTCTAAAAAGATCTCCCAATGGTTCATAACGTCATGTATGGTATTTTTCTGCAATCATGCACGTGACCTGTACCAATGCCAGTAGCACTTGTATTGCCATAATCAACACTAAATTCACCACCAAAATCACTATCACCAAGCATTACTGGGGTGTCCATGTGAGCACTGGCATCAAACACATGCTCAGGAATAATGGGCTCCTGAACCCACACCAGAAGGCCTGCCATCACTCGAGTCTTGCTCTAATATCTAGCAGATATTGCACAGCACTTCTTACACCTGCCAAAAAGTTATATAAAAAAAGCAGTAGAATGTACACTTAACCTCCTGATGCTAAAATACGTGCCAAAACTAAGGAGGAGGCAGCATCTGGGCGTGCAGATTGGCTGAGGAGTTGTGACGTAGCAAGGGGAAATCCATTGTGATTGGCTGCTTTGGAGGGTATGGTCCGAGGGAGGCGCGCTGTCATTGGATCACGCTCCTCTCGCTTTGGATGGGATGTTGCCATTTTCTGGAACTCAGTGCACAGTCAGATACATAGCTCCAGGCCTGAGGCAAAATCACACCTTATTTTTGAAGGACTTTCAACCATATTTCTTTTCTAGCTAGAGGGTTACATCTAATGCCAACATGTAGAGGAAGGGTAAAAATAGTGATATCCATAAAAAAATGCATTTTGGCCGGGGTGTCGCTTCACCCTCTATTGACGCTGAGCGCCTAAAATGTGCTGCTTTAACTGACTGGTAGAACAACTCTCAGCCTCAGAACAAAGCTGATACCTTCTGCAAGAAGAAAGCGGAGGCCCTGCGGGCACTTCGCAATCTAAAGAAATATTGGTTTAAAAATAAAGCATGTGAAGCACAAAAATTTTGCAGATCAGCAGAATATGCACGAATTTTTCAATTCCATTAAAACATTTTATCAACCAACCACTTGTGGCGCAGCCCCCCTCCACTCATCCGACTGTAACCCTATGATTGAAGACAATGAAGGCATGCTTCAGCGCTGGAAAGAGCACTATCATTCAAAGCTCAACTGAAACACCTAATTTCCTGACTACCCAGCAGGTCTCTCAGCATACAGAACTGACCCACCTCAGCTATCCTCCATCCCTGGATGAGGTAGCTACTGCCATCAAACAGATGAAAAATAAGAAAGCCTCAGGGCCTGATGGAATCCCAGCCGAGGTGTATAAAGCAGGAGGACCTCTGCTTACCAACCGTCTCCACTCTCCCCTGGAGAATATACGGGAAAAGGAGGAAATGGCTCAAGCTCTAAAAGATGCCTCCATTGTTAATATTTATAAGAACAAGGGAGACCGGTCATACTGTGGGATCTCGCTGTTCTCCGTAGCTGGCAAGATTATCGGTAGTCCTCCTAAACAGACTTCTTCCTGAGGCAGAAAACTTCCTCCCAGAATCTCAATGTGGCTTTAGACCATCACGTGGCATCACTGACATGATCTTTGCTGCCCGCCAGATACAGGAGAAATGCAGAGAACAGTATCATGACCTGTACATGGCTTTCATCGATCTAACCAAGGCCTTTGACTCGGTCAACAGGGAAGCCCTCTGGTGGACCATTAGCCGTTTTGGCTGCTCACCAAAATTCATCACTGTTGTGAGGCAACTCCACAATGGCATGAACAGCAAAGTCCTGCACAATGGCACCCAGTCTGAGTACTTCCCCATCCAAGCAGGGGTTAAACAAGGGTGTGTACTGGCACCAACTCTCTTTTCCATTTTCTGGCTTCCTTGCTTACTCATGCCAGCGACAATTTAGCCGGAGGGGTTGACATCAAATACTGGATAAAGGGATCTCTTCAACATAAGATGCCTCCAGGCAGGAAGAAAGGTGTTTGCAGCTTCCATTACTGAGCTTCAGCATGTAGACGACCTCACCCTTGTTGCTCACACTGAACACGACCTACGGGAGATCCTGAACACCTATGCAGATGCGTAGGCACACTTTGGCCTTGAGGTGAATGTATGTAAGACTCAGATTCTCTTTCAGCCTGCCCCTGGTTCAGCCATACTTTCCACCATCCATCCAGCTTAACGATACTACCCTCTCTCATGCTACCCGCTTTCGGTATCTCGGCTCCCACCTGTCCACCACCACAGACATCGATGAAGAAATTCAGCATCGGATCAGATGTGCATCTCAAGCCTTTGGCAGACTCCGAAACCATGTCTTCAGCTGTAGGGAGCTGAAATTATCTGCAAAGTTTCATGTATATCGAGCAGTGGTCCTCCCCACCCTGCTATATGGCAGTGAAACATGGGTCACATACAGGAGGCACCTCAAGGCACCAGAAAACTTTCACCAACATACTGTAGTCTATGTTCCATCCTCCGAGTTCGCTGGGAGGACAAGAGAACAAATGCCAGTATTCTTGCTGACACCAACTGTAGAAGCATCGAAGCTACCATTATCCATGAACATTTATGCTGGACTGGCCATGTTACACGCATGGACATAAGTAGACTGCCAAAGCAGCTACTTTATAGTCACCTAACAAATAGTAAACATAATGCTGGCGAGCAACTGAAAATGTATAAGGATAGTCTTAAGCAGGGTTGTTATGATTTAAATCAAATGATTTAAATCGATTTAAATCAGAGTAAAAAAATCATGATTTAAATCAAAATGATTTTTTTACTAATAACTGTTTTCTCATCACCTCATCCAAGCACCTCACTTTCAAAAGCTTCATCATTATCATCTCTAGTTAAAGATATATCAGATGCTCCTTCTCCCTCACCATTTAAGAGAGATAAGAGGGGTAGTTCTATGGAACAAAGAAGCATAACTGGTTTTGTGATAAAAACTACTAAGTCTGAAAAAGTCACTTTGGATCAGCAAGTTGCTAATTATATATATGCAACAAATTCACCCTTCCGAACAGTGGAGCACGAAGAGTTTATCAAGATGATTAAAATGCTAAGACCAGCATATGTTCCACCTAATAGACATCAAATTGGAGGGTCTCTTTTGGATCAAGCCTACAATTCAGTGATTAAGAATTATTCAGAAGAACTCAGTGGGAAAACAGTTTGCATGGCCATGGATGGATGGAGTAATGTCCATAATGAGCCTATAGTATGTATAACTTTAACAGCGGACAACCGTATTTATCTTGTTGACTCTATAGATACAGAATCAAGACACACAGCTGAATATCTGTTGAAATTAGCTGAATGTGCTACAAAAAAGTGTGAAGACAAATTTGGATGCGCAGTAAGAAGCTGTGTAAAAGATAATGCTGCTAATGTGGCAAAAATGAGAAGTAAATTCGGACAAGATAAATCCATTTTAACATATGGTTGCTCTGCACACCTGTTAAATTTGCTTTCACAAGACCTGCAAATCAAGAACATTAAGGAGTACATTACTGAATTCATTAAGCACTTCAGAAATCATCACATCCCAGGATCTTTGTATAGAAGAGCAGGAGGAACAATGCTAGTAATGCCATCAGACACACGATGGAACACAGTGACAGATTCTATTGAATCTTATTTAAAGAACTGGGAGACCCTTGTCAAAGTGTGCAAAGAAAATAGTGAAGACATTGAAAGGAAAGTTAATGATAAGGCATTAAAAAGAACTGCAGAAGACTATTTAGAGAGACTTAAGCCTATTGCTGTGGCATTGGACTGTGTCCAGAGAGAACATACCCTATTAAGTGATACTGTAGAAATCTGGGTAAAACTGAAAACTGATATTAAGGAGTATTTAACAGATAAGAAGGATATGGATAATTTTGAAAAAAGAATCAAAGTAGCATTGACACCTGCCCATTTTCTAGCTAATGTGATAGATCCAAGGTATCAGGGCAGACATCTGACTCCTGAGCAGCGAGACATTGCAGAACAGTATGTGTGCGAGTCTCTTCCACATTGCCTTTCAACATTAATCTCCTTCCATGGAAGAAGTGCACCATTTAAAGAGGTCTATTTTGGTAAAGATGTTGTAAAATCTCTCTCACCCCTTGCTTGGTGGCAGTATTTTGCCAATGATATGACAGAAAATGTAATGGATGTTCCTAGGCAATTATTTACAGCTGTTGCATCATCAGGAGGGGTTAAGAGAATTTTTTCCACATAAGGATTTGTACACTCAAAGGTAAGAAATCGCCTAGGAAAGGAAAAGGCATCTAAGCTTGTCACAGTACATAAGCATTTCAATGTTCAACTAAGCTAATTTAAATGTTTTGAACAATTTTTGTTGTTTACAGAATGAGAATATTGTGTTGACTTGAAGTTATTACTGGTAATTCTTAATACCCTACACTATAATCCTACAAATGTAAGAACATAAACTTGTTACCAGTACAGTATTACCACGCTTTACGTGGTTTCACTTTCCGCGTTTTCTCATTTACGCGGTGTCTCGCCAGAACCAAACTTTCACTTTCCGCGGCTCATCTACCCATATACGCGCAGAGTGTCCGGCTCGACGCTATTTTTAGATTCGCCCCACCCGCCTGCTCCTGCCTCCGCCTGGCCAAGCCGCGCGGTAAGGTTGCGCAGTGCATGTCTCTGTTGCGTTATCACTGACGTCATATGACGTATTGGACTGTGATTGGCCATGCATCCCTACCTCCCTCCACTGCTAGCTGTAATTGGTTTAAAGTAATATGACGTGTCCACCCAGGGGAGGGAGGGAGGAAAGACGACGCTTGACCTAGCCGCGGCAGTTTCATCCCTCCAGGCCACACAATGTATACGTGCATCCATTGTTCTGTGAAATGGCTTCCACCGGACCACCACCGCCACCAGAGAGAAACCTTTCCTTACCTGGACCCAGCCGCCCTAAGCCAAAGAAGATACGACGTTCCCTAAGCTACGAAGTGAAATACCAGATAATTCAAGATATGGAGAAAGGAACACGTCAAGCTGATCTCGCACGCAAGCATGGAGTCAACGAATCTACGATTCGTACTATTAAGAAGGATGCAGCCAATATCAAAGAGCACATGAGAATCACAAAGTCTGCAGGTGCTTCAATGATCAAGTATTGCCAGAACAAGGTGCTGCTAAAGGTGGAAAATTTGCTGGTGAGTTACTTGATTCGTCAGGCGCGACGCAACATGGCGGTGGACACGCGAGCCGTTCAAGAGTACGCACGTGAACTGTACGCAGCAGTGTCACGTAAGATGGGAATTGCAGAGCCCAAACCCTTCAATGCTTCCTCTGGTTGGCTGCATAGGTTTAAGAAGAGGAACAATATCACCAACATCAACATTGGTGGTGAAGAAGTGAGTGCTGACCGTGTGGCGGCAAGAGATTTTCCTCCGTTCTTACGTGAGGTTATGGAGGAAGGGCAGTACACTGACGACCAGGTATTCAACATGGACGAATCCGGCCTATTTTGGAAAAAGCTGCCTACCAAGACCTTTGTTGTCCAGTCTGCCAGCAAGGTTCGGGGTCGGAAGTTGCAGAAGGAGCACATCACCGTCCTCTTTACCACCAATGCCTCCGGTACCTGTAAGCCAAAGTTATCGGTGATTCACACAGCCCGCAAGCCGCACGCCTACAAGAACGTGGACATGAGCAAGATTAATGTCCACTGGCTGACCGCACGCAAGGCGTGGATGTTCTCTGCTCTGTCACTCTCCTGGTTTGATGACTGTTTCGTTCCCGACGTGAAGAAATTCGGCGAGCAAAAAAATGTGCCATTCAAGATTTTGTTGCTCCTTGACAACGCACCAGGACACTCGCCCCTACTTATGGATCGTCACCCCAACGTAAAAGTGGTCTTCCTTCCTCCCAACACTACGTCATTAATCCAGCCCATGGACCAGTTGTTGATCTGCAATGTTAAAGCTGCATACTCGGCAAAGAAATTCAAGCTCCTGAACGACTGTACCAACACCAAGGATGAGTTGCGTAAGCTGGGTGACACCGACAGCGAGAGTAAAAGCAACGAGGACAAGGAACAAGAGGTGGTGACTCAAGAAGTTCTCGTCAAACAGTTTTGGAAGAAATTAAACGTCAAACAAGCTGTAGACTTCTTGGTGGAGGCATGGGATCAGCTGTGTATAGCTACGATTCGTCACACATGGAGGCATGTGTTGCATGGCATACCAGGTGAGAGGCGGAGTCAACCTGTGACTGGTGAGGTTCAGTCTGTGACAGTGGCATTGGACCTTGCAAGAGAAGCTGCGCACAGTATTACAGCTGAAGGCTTCTCCGAGACCACCAACGAAGACATGCTGGAGGTGATCAGAGATCCTGAAATGACTGCCGACGAGATGTTGGAAGATGATAATGTCAGTGAAGAGGAAGGTGGTGCGTCAATCCCAGAAGAACACAAATTAACGCATAGTAATATTAAGGGTGCCATTGAGTGTGCAGAAAAATTACAGCTCTTCCTTTCCAATGACCATGACGATGACCGCTATGAAGTCTTCCATACCCGGCTGGTGCAGGCTATGGAGCCGTACATCAAGGTGTACCAAGACAACATCAACACTAGCTGTCAAAAAAGCATTACCGAGTTCTTCGCCCGCAACCCACCACAGCCAGCCAGTGATAGTGACATTGAAGGTGAAGGTGACTTTGAGGGATTTGTCAGGGAGGCCCTGACAACTATGACTGATAGTGATGGTGATTCACCTGAGGGCCAGTAATCTGCCCTCTGCCTCGGAACCAGCCTCCATCCCCGTACGCCGACCCATCTCTTCTACTTACGTAAGTGTTCAACCTAACTTTTAGTTTACCTAACCTAACCTTTATTTTTCCTAACTTAACCTTTACTTTTCCTAACCTCTTCTATATTACTTGTGTGTGCACACCATCATAAAGTTAAGATAAAATTTTTACTACAACATAGTTGTGTGTCGTCAAAAAGTGGAGTTTGGGGGTCGGGCCAGTCTCTATTGGAATTAATCCCATATATTCTGTTGTTCACTTTACGCGGATTTCACTTTCCGCGGTACCCTGTGGGTTCAATCGACCGCGTAAATCGGGGTACTACTGTATTATTTTTTTTACAAAATGAGAATATTATTCTGTTGACTTGAAGAAGTTAAGTTATAAATTTTTGAAACACTGTAATCCTATAAGAGCATTTATGTTAAATTTCATTATTACGTTTGGATTTGTGCACTCAAATGTAAGATATGTTACCAGTTTTCTTTTATTTTACAAAAAGAATATTATTGTGTTAAATTCCATTGGTACATCTACTGCATAAATATCTAATGCCAATTTTCTGTTTATTATCCTGAATAAGCTTTGGTTGAAAAATACTGTTTTTATGGTTTAAAAATACTATTTAGATGCAATTAGTAAAAAAAAAATAGATTTAAATAAAAAAATACAATTTAAATCAAATACAGTCGGCCCTTCACATACGCGGGTTTAGCATTCACGGATTCGCAAATACGCGGATTGCCCCGCCGGAGGAATATTCTGTACATTGAAGTAATTGAAGTACATTCAAATCGCGCGCCATTCAACTCGCGCGCGGCACCTCACACGGGACACCGCCCGCTCCCGCAATCTCACACACACACACACACACACACACACACACACACACACACACACACACGCATAGCTCTCCCTCACTCAGTCAGTCTCGCTGTAACCACGCTTGTGTTGACATCAGCATTGTAGTTGCAAAAATATTTCATTTCCGTGAATGTATTATATCAAGCACAGTATGAATAGAATATCACTAATATAAGAGTATTTTAACCGAAAACTACTAAAAAAACGAGTAACATATCTTGAACATCGTAAGGCTAGGTAAAGTCTTTTGTTTTCATGTAGTTTATCCTAATTTACACTGAAATGCATTACGTTTCAGCAAAACTACTATTTATTTCTGAGAATATGGAAATGTAATATTTTGCTGAAATGATGTACGTATTACAGTGGAAAGTGACGAAAGCAATGACTCGCTTTCTTTCGTTCAAAAGATGTTACCGTAATCGCTTTTCGAATGGTTTTCAGTTAAAAAACTGTTGTATTACAATAATATTCTATCCTAATTCACTTGTGATGCAACAGTTTATTTAACTGAAAACCATTCGAAAAGCGATTACGGTAACATCTTTTGAATGAAAGAAAGTGAAGCTCATTGTTTTCGTCACTTTCCACTGTAATACGTACGTCATTTCAGCAAAAATATTACATTTCCGTGAATGTATTATATCAAGCACAGTATGAATAGAATATCACTAATATAAGAGTATTTTGACCGAAAACTACTAAAAAAACGAGTAACATCTCTTGAACATTGGAAGGTTAGGTAAAGTCTTTTGTTTTCGTCACGTATTTTATCCTATTTTACATTGAAATACATCACGTTTCAGCAAAACTACTATTTATTTCTGAGAATATATTCATTCAGGCACAGTTTAGGTAAAATATACATGTGCTGTAACATTTTTTTAATTGAAAACGATTCAAAAAACACGTACCCTCTAGCCCTGTTCAAGGAGAAGACTGGGAGGAGCTGTTTGGTGCTTAAGACGATGACAAGGAAAATGATTTTGATGGATTTTAATGAAAATATTCAGAAAGACCCTGGCACTGTCAAGGAAAGTGGCTGCTGAAGGCTTCCGGGACATGGCAGAGGACGAGATTAGGGAGCTAATTGAAGAGCACGACACTGAGCTCACCGAGGAGGATCTACAGGAGTTAGTAGACTCAGGCAAGGAAGAGGAAGCGAAAGGGAAAGAGGATGAGGAAGAGCACCAAGAAATAACGTTGGAGAAGTTGGGGGAGATGACCAGGAATATTGAGGCACTGAAAAACCTGGCCTATAGTATGGACCCCTCCATGGTGCGTGCCCTGAAATTCATGCGAGGGATGGATGACGTTTTCGCTCCATACAAAAACATCATGGAAGAAATGAAAGAAAGAGACGACAACTCCCCATCACCATGTTCTTTGATCACCAAAGGAGAGATTTAACACCATCAATCACTGGCGGCAGTGAGGAAGCAGCTGAATCCACAGTCGCCCCCACTTCACCACCTGTTATGGAATTGAGTGACGATGAGCAAGATGACCCCCGCCCTGTCGCCGAGGAGAGGTACGGTACAGTAAAGTGAAATTCTTATCTCTTTTTTTTAATAGCTTTTCTTGCCATGTTTATTGTTTATAAAAATGCACAGCACAGTACAGTTCAGTACAAGTACTGTACATAGGAAGTGGAGGTGCAGTTATTCACAAAACATTTGTGTTTGTTGTCGGCAGTAGTGACGGTGCGGAGGGAGTGAGTTGGGAGGAGTGGTGAGGTGAAATTGGACGCCGGAGCAGGGACGAGTGGAGATGCCAGCCAGTACATTACGGGTGTATTAATTGTTTTTATAGCTATTTTTGCATTTTAATATTAAATACTGTACAATACGTTTCAACAAAACTACCATTTATTTCTGAGAACATAGAAATGAAATATTTTTGCTGAAATGATGTACGTATTACAGTGGAAAGTGGGATAAAATTGTGACGCAAGCAATGACTCTCTCTCTTTCTTTCGTTCAAAAGATGTTGCCGTAATCGCTTTTCGAATGGTTTTCAGTTGTGGGATTATAAGGCTAATGATAGGTGTTACGCCGTCTCTTAATTTACTTAAATATCCAGGTTCTAGGCGTAACCGAACAAAAAGTGAAGTAAATTAAAAGAGAATAAAAATAAATAAAGTAAACCTTTAAGAATTTAATTAATTAAATATTAACACAATAAAGAGCCTCGTAGGCTGTCACAACAAAGTGATTCACCATCGAAACTTTTAAGACACAAATGATACTAAACATCGAAACATCAAAAGAATAAAAATAAAGCATTGGATTACGTTAACACTGCATAAACATATAAAAACTATCACTGAAATTAACTAATGTGAAACAACACTGAATTACTTGAATACAACTAAGCAAATACTGATGGACACAAACAGAGACATAAATAGGTACTCACATAGATATACCACATTGGTGGCGACAGAAACAACACAAATAAATTAAGTATAAGTAACAAGTGACACTCAAAGGATGTGGACTGTATGACAAGAGGACTGAACTAACTCAAGTCAGTTGGTGGGTCCTATATATAAGGTCGGCTCCCGCCACGCGACCCGCCGGTGGGTCGTTTAACGATGCAGATGGTCGTTAGAGAACAAAGAATGCTGGTTACAATACAAAATAAAGAAACAAGATGGGCTTGAACAAATAATGACAGTTAAAACCTTAACAACACAGGGTAAGGTGACTAGAATATATAATATAAATTTAACACATCATTACAGGAATAATATGAAACATGGGAGCATGTTATATATAAAAAAAAATAGAAAAAATACGACACGGTCGAAACATAGGATAGAATATTATTGTAATACAGTACGCGTACGACAGTTTTTTAACTGAAAACCATTCGAAAAACGATTACGGTAAAATCTTTTGAATAAAGAAAGAAAGCGAAAGTCATTGTTTTCATAATTTTATCCCACTTTCTCTAACATCTACTAAACTTAATACATTAATGCTCTCTTCACTACTACCTAACAATGAACTATTCCCAACTCTGTTAGGGCTTCCTTGAAAACTTTTCCTACAAAATATGAAACATCGTCCGTTTGAACATGGTACGGCAAACCGAAGCGACTAAACAGGTCAAACAAACATTTAACAAGGGCCTCAGCAGTAATTTTCCTAAGAGGTACAGCATACAAGTACCTAGTGGAGGTATTAAGGACTGTAAATAAATATTCAAACCCACTAGAAGTTTTAGGCAGAGGGCCTACAATATCACACTGTACTGTTGTAAAGAGCTCAGGTACGTGAGGTACTCTTACAAGTGGAAAAGGTGGAATAGCCCGATTGGCTTTGCCTACCTTTTGACAAAAATGACAATACTTACAATATTTAGTGACATCTCTCCTTATACCTGGCCAATTGAACTTTCTGGCCAGCCTGTTGAACGTCTTTCGGACACCTTGATGTCCAGAAAAGCGACCGTCATGGGCCAGAGCTAGAACATGTTGTCTGTAAGTGTGTGGGAGGACTATTTGAGTGAGAGACGCCCAGTCCGCGTCTTCCTCTGACAAAGTCGGTGGGAGCCATCGGCAGCACAAAACACAGTCTTGACTTAAATATCTCGTGGTAGGGCCTGAATCATTGGCAGGATCGGACACCAGGTCAAACAAGAGCCGTAAAGAAACTTCTTGCTCTTGCGCAGCTATTAAAGCAACTCTCCCGGTCACAGCATTAACTGCGGAAGAAATGTCTTGGGAAGCAATTGGGTTAGCAAAACGTCCTTCTAAGGACAGTGAATTATCTACATCAGGAGTTACATTATGATCATTAGTCATTAACAAAAAACGAGTCACAGCACACAAGGGAAAACACCGGGCATATCTTCAAGCTGTTGCAGCAAATCGTTACCGAGTATGAGGTCCACTCTTTAGCAACAAGGAGACTTGACACGTACTAACACAGGCAGCTCGTGCTCACCGGCTACGTTTAGCTATACCTGAAAAACCAAAGGAGCTGCACCTTTACCCCAAAGGGCGCCCAAAACGACGTTTTGTCAGTCTTCCTCACCGCAACAACACCCTCTTTGATGAGAGTTTGGTGACAACCCGAGTCTCTCAAAATAGTGACTGGTGTTTCGACACCGTCAACTTCTACCGTGCCTTGTGACAAAAAGGGACGAAAGGTACCAACGTCTGGGTCCTTCCCAAAACTCTCCTGGAAAAGATCAAAGTCTCGTGAGGCGAGAACCGAAACTGCAACCTCTCGTGCTTCACCTTATTTGGCTGCGGCCTTGTCCAACAAAAATACGCCTTATGACCCGGCTTTCCACAGAAACTACAATTAAATTAGAAAATTAGGACGCCCCATTAGGTGGCGAACGAGTCCATCTCCTCTTGTCATGTACAAAATTATTACGCACAAAATTACCATTGTTAGTCCTACCATGCCTCAAAACAAATCCATCAGCATGCTTAGAAAAAAAAATCACAAGTGTCAAAATGTCGTTAGTGAATCCTGGCAAGGTCGCCAAAACTGTTACACCGTCTCTTAATTTACTTAAATATCCAGGTTCTAGGCGTAACCAAACAAAAAAGTGAAGTAAATTAAAAGAGAATAAAAATAAATAAAGTAAACCTTTAAGAATTTAATTAATTAAATATTAACACAATAAAGAGCCTCGTAGGCTGTCACAACAAATTGATTCACCATCGAAACTTTTAAGACACAAGTGATACAAAACATCGAAACATCAAAAGAATAAAAATAAAGCATTGGATTACGTTAACACTGCATAAACATATAAAAACTATCACTGAAATTAACTAACGTGAAACAACACTGAATTACTTGAATACAACTAAGCAAATACTGATGGACACAGAGACATAAATAGGTACTCACATAGATATACCACATTGGTGGCGACAGGAACAACACAAATAAATTAAGTATAAGTAACAAGTGACACTCAAAGGATGTGACTGTATGACAAGAGGACTGAACTGACTCAAGTCAGTTGGTGGGTCCTATATATAAGGTCGGCTCCCGCCACGCGACCCGCCGGTGGGTCGTTTAACGATGCAGATGGTCGTTAGAGAACAAAGAATGCTGGTTACAATACAAAATAAAGAAACAAGATGGGCTTGAACAAATAATGACAGTTAAAACCTTAACAACACAGGGTAAGGTGACTAGAATATATAATATAAATTTAACACATCATTACAGGAATAATATGAAACATGGGAGCATGTTATATATAAAAAAAAATAGAAAAAATACGACACGGTCGTAACATAGGATAGAATATTATTGTAATACAGTACGCGTACGACAGTTTTTTAACTGAAAACCATTCGAAAAACGATTACGGTAAAATCTTTTGAATAAAGAAAGAAAGCGAAAGTCATTGTTTTCATAATTTTATCCCACTTTCCACTGTACAGTAATATGTACGTCATTTCAGCCAAAATATTACATTTCCATATTTATTTCTGAGAATATATTCATTCAGTCACAGTTAAGGCAAAATATACTTGTGATGTAATATTTTAATGAAATTACGGTATCGTAGTTTTCTTTTGTATCAAATTTAATTAACAAAGATTGATGTTTCAAATGTAATGAACAAAAATTTATGTACAGTATCTATAAATAAACTTTAACAAATGAATACTTTGTTTTACATCGTCCTGTGTATACCATACCATGGATTTGGCTACTTTGGGCTAGCTATGATGACGCAAGAGACTGCCCTGGCGACTGTACCGACACTCACAGCTGGTGGTGCGTTGGTGCGTCGTTTCCATTGTTTACTGGTAGTTACTGGTAAATATTTTTCAACCTAACGAAACTATTACCCTTTTAGAGGTCGACCCCCAATTTTTTGCAAAATAATTTGGTCTTAAAAACTCGAACTACACACAGGTATATACGGTAAATAAGGACATGGGGGGCCAGGGGTTTTTTAGGGGGGGGGGGGCAGCAAAAGTACACGGATTTTTAACATTCACGGGTATCTCTGTTACCTAACCCCCGCGTATGTTAAGGGCCGACTGTAAATCGATTTTTTTTTATTTAAAAAAAAATCATGATAGACTCTTAAGACAACCTGAAAAGTGCCAAATAGATCCCCTTACCTAGGAGAAGATTACTCCACACCGTAACGCTGGCAGGATCACCACATAAGATGGTGTCAATATTTTCAAGGTAGCTCGACTGCATAATGAGGCAGACAAACACCAATGTCGTAAAGACGCTGTCACCGCCACTCCCGCACTAGATGTAGCCTTTTACATGTGCAACATCTGTAAACGACCCTGCCGGTCCTGTATCATCCTCTTTCGTCACCTCAGAACTCACCAACCTCGGTGACATCCTTAATAACTTACATCATTGTATCACAGCTGGATGATCGTCATACTCGATTCTGAGAGACAGCAAAGTAGTAGAAGTAGTAGTAGTAGTTCCAGGGTGCCTATATCCCTCCAAATGCTGTCCTATTCGAGAAAATAACAGGAGGAATGGTGTGGAAAAAGGCACTGAAGACTCAGGGAGGTGCCGGCCCTTCAGGTCTGGATGCAGACGGTTGGAGAGTCATCCTCAGCACTAACAAGTTTGGTGGTGCAGTAAGTGATCTCTGCAATGCCATCGCCGCCCTTGCAAGAAAGCTAGCAACCTCATGCTGCCATCACCTTCATGCTCTGACAGCCTGCCACCTCATTCCCCTGGATAAGAATCCAGGAGGTAGGCCTATAGGCGTGGGGGAAGTGCTGAGACGGATCAATGGAAAATGCATAATGGAGGTGGTAAATGATGATGTCAGGGCAGCTGCAGGGAACATACTAGTATGTGCTGGCTACCAGGCTGGAGGGGAAGCTGCCATTCACACCATGAAAAAGATATTTGAGCAGCATGATTGTGAGGCAGTACTCCTGGTTGACGCTTTCAACGCATACAACATAATCAACCGCATAGCTACACTGCACAACATCAAGATCAAATGTCCAAGCTTTGCAATATATGTTGAAAACACCTACAGGAACCCATCAGACCTCTGTATAATAAGCTTCAAGACTCTAAGAGGAGATACCATCATACAGTCAACTGAGGGAACAATGTAAGGGGGCAGTGGAGGTGTTTCATGGAAGTGAAGTCAAAATAACAAAGGACGGCCAACGACACCTAGGTGCGGTAATCGGCACGAAGGACTTCAAGACCGAGTACGTAACGGGAAAGGTAAATGAGTGGGTCAAGGAAATCCAAGCTCTGTCGGATATTGCTAAATCAGAGCAACATGTGGCTTTTGCGGCATTCACCCAGGGAGTCAAGCATCGCTGGAATTATCTGATGCACACTATCCCTGATATTGGTCCCCTCCTCCACCCTCTGGAAGAAGCTGTCAGTGTCAATTTCATTCCCAAATTAGTGAAACACCTTCACTTAACCCTAGCAGAAACGTCAATCCTTGCATTACCACCGAGACTGGGACGAATGGGATTGACTAATCGAGAGGAGCTTGCTGCCACCGAAGATCAGAACTCAGTCAAGCTCACGGCAGCCCTCAACGACCACATAATAGCTCAGAACGCAACAGTTGAGGTGGATACCAGCAAATTAAACAAGATTTGACGGTCCATTACGACAGAACTACAGCACACCCAAAGTGATAAACTGCAGCAACTGATGCTGCAAGTGCCAGAGAATTTGAAAAAAAAATGTAGCTATAGCGCAGCAGGTGGGCGCCTCGAACCGGTTAACTACGTTACCGATAAGGGCAAATGGTTTCAGTCTCAATAAACAAGAATTTACACATGCCAATACTCTAAGGTACGGTTGGCCAGTAGAAGGTTTGCCATCCCAATGTGTGTGTGGCTCTTCTCATGACATCGACCACACCAGGGGGTGCAAGAAAGGGGAGCTTCGTATCCATGAGGCATGACGAAGTAAGGGATCTCACAGCAAATTTGTTGAAGAAAATCTGTAATGATGTCAGGATAGAACCGGCCCTCCTCCCACTGGACGGTGAGAATTTCTGACACAGGACTCCAAACACATCCAATGAAGCCCGTGTGGACGCCAGTGCTCGAGGATTCTGGACACGGGGACAACGAGCCTTTTTCAACATAAGGATTTTTTATCCCATGGCTGCATGTCACCGTAACCTAGCTCTCGATGCTGCACACTGGAGGAACGAGAATGACAAGATCAAATCATATGGGGAGAGAATTCTGAATGTTGATCAGGGCAGCTTCACTCTTCTGGTGTTCACAACCTCTGGCGGGATGGGACTAAGTGCAAGATTTTTCTATGCCAGACTCGCTGAGGTGTTATCTGAACGGAAGCAGCAGCCCAGAAGTTACGTTACAGCCTGGTTGAGATGTTGACTGTCCTTCTCTCTGCTTAGGTTTACATTGCTCTGCCTCAGGGGAACGAGAGCATCGGCCCCAAAACCAACAACAGTCGTAGATATTGACAATGAGGCAACAGTCACTGAATGCCACATAGATCTGCGGCTCAACCAACTCAACACAGCTAGGGTAGATACATCTGTATTAGGATATTTAATTTTAAGGTAAAAAAATGGCAGCGACGGTGTGGCTATTGGGGGAGGCTGGAGGCCACGTTTAAAAAAAAGGGGTGGTGGTGGTGATGTTTGAATGATTTGATTATACAGGTAATCTTACCATTTTTCTATGGCTGAATGTGTGTTGAAGTTACAACTAACCAATCCCATTGCAGCATTATGGGTGAGTCAATTCTAAAAGTGGAGGAATAAATTGCTAACTCACGGGGCCAAGAGGAAGAAAGAGCCCAAGGGATCACTCGCTGCTGGGAATTTCAAATGACCGTGTACAGCAGTGTATAGAGTTTAATAGATATAATAAAACACAAAACAGCAAGCACAGTTTTCCTTAAACCCTGTCACTTACCAGTCTCTGGGAATTACTTTTTAATAAACTGAATGTGATAGTAAACCATTATCACATGTATACCTATGAGAGGTGCTTGTGTATGTATTAGTACTGTATGTGCATATGTAAAAGAGGTAAATTTGAATGTTCTGTTTTGACAAATGTTTCTTGCCCGGAAAGGGTCTGGACTTTCGAGGGTTTATTGTATTACAGTCTCTCCTCGACTTACGACATATTCGACTTACAATAACCCGGACATACGATGGCCATGGTCGTATAAAATATTTTTCACATTACGTGTTTTTGAGTCCCGACGTTAGTGATCACGCTATGTACTGACAAAATTTTCGTTTGTAATTCCCTTTAAAATGTCTGGCAAGCGTAAAAGTAAGAGTTCTCATGGTACCGAGAAGAAAAAGAGACACCAATTTTAGAATTTCTATGTATTATTTTCGCCTTTTCGACTTATGACCAATTCGACTTATGACCTGGTTGTCGGGACGGAACCCAGTCGTAAGTCGAGGAGAAACTGTATAGGTCAATTGAGTTCACAAAAATTATTTCAAAATAAGGAGAAATAAAGTTACCAAGGCACTGTATACACGAGCATGAAAGGAACATTCAAAACTTGAAGTGTGAGATGCAGATTGGCTACCGTATATCTTGGCCTACAAGGCGACAGGGTGTATAAGACGACCCCAAAAATGTCCATTTAAAAAGTAGCTTTTGAGCCCTATTTGCTGTATAAGACCGGTACCCCAAATATGACACTTAACCAATGGGAGCTGACTGACCCAGTAGTCCTTTACCAACCATCCCATTGACCAGTGCTGTTTACACATCCATGGTTTTTTAAAATAAGGCCAATTCACTTCAAGTAATGGCATCAAATGTTACCGGTTGGTGTAGTGTAAACACTAGTGACGTCAATTAAGCGTCTGTTATTTAACTGGAACTAATGTCGGTGTCAAATACAATTGTTTCATTTACTTAAAATGGATTTACCGATTTATTTGTTTATTTATTTATTTATTTATAATACACTGCAAGTATTTTCTTTAACTTATAAGCTTGCTTCACGAGAGACAATCGGTGGTGGGTCTGTTCCGACTGTTTACACCAGCTACAGTATTCTAATTCAATAGTGTTTCATTAGGATTTGAGTGAAAAAGATTACTGTACATACTTACTAAAGACATTTATTACACAAATATATATATATATATATATATATATATATATATATATATATATATATATATATATATATATATATATATATATATATATATATATATATATATATATACACAGTAATACCCCGCTTAACACGGTTTCGCTTAGCGCGATTTCACGTATACGCGGTGCCTCGCCAGAGCCGAACTTTCACTTAACGCGGGTTTTTTCCACGTATACGCGCAGGGTGTCCGGCTGGAGATGCTATTTTTAGATTCGCCTCACCCCCCACCCGCCACCCTGTCTGCCTGCCTGTTTTAGCTCATAAAATTCATACAAATTACCCGGCCAGAATATAATTTACATTGCTGGAATTCTTACAATATGATGATCATTTTAAATATAAACATCATAGATTTTGCATTAGACATACAAATTTTAGATATAATGTTTACACTGAGTAAATATGTTATTTTTTGTGCAAAATATATGACATTTGTATTCAAAATATTCCTGGTCTTACAAGGAATCCAGCAATGTCAATTATATTATCCTAACTTTAGTTTGAGGTATTATTTATTACTAAAAAGGTAAATATTCTGGTTTTCCCACACATCTGGTAGGGAGGGTTGGTGGGGGGTGGGGAGGAGGGAGGGACCGACCATCCATCTGTTACCGTGTGAAGAATATTTTTTTTTTATTAACTGAAGATATTTGTTTTAACTCATAAAATTCATACAAATTACCCGGTCAGAATATAATTTACATTGCTGGAATTCTTACAATTTGATGATCATTTTGAATATAAACATCATAGATTTTGCATGAGACATACAAATTTTAGATAGATTTTGCATGAGACATACAAATTTTAGATATAATGTTTACTCTGAGTAAATATGTTATCTTTTGTGCAAAATATATGACATTTATATTCAAAATATTCCTGGTGTTACAAGGAATCCAGCAATGTCAATTATATTATCCTAACTTTAATCTGAGGTATTATTTAAAACTAAATGATAAAATTTAGTTTTTTCACCCAACATCTCTTGAAGGGAGGATTGGTGTGGGGTGGGGGGGAGGGTTGGGACTGACCGACCATCTGGCGTGGTTGGAAGAGGGGGGGAGGCAAGGTGGGGTACTTTGATTGACAGATAGTGTCGTGAAGAATATTTTTTTTTTTATTAACTGATGATATTTGTTTTAGCTCATAAAATTCATACAAATTACCCGGCCAGAATATAATTTACATTGCTGGAATTCTTACAATTTGGTGATCATTTTCAATATAAACATCATAGATTTTGCATTAGACATACAAATTTTAGATATAATGTTTACTCTGAGTAAATATGTTTTCTTTTGTGCAACATATATGACAGTTATATTCAAAATATTCCTGGTCTTACAAGGAATCCAGCAATGTCAATTGTATTACCCTTACTTTAGTTTGAGGTATTATTTATTAAAATTTAGTGGTTTTCCCTCCAAAATTTCTCAGAGGGAAGAGCCAGTGAGTGTAGTGTGAGAAGAGGGGGAGGGAGTTGAGTCCATTATTTGAATGGACATTAACTTGGCGACTGTATTTCTCTATTTCTCTTAAGTATTAATTGTGTGCATGTACCATCATAAAATTAAGATGTTATTTTTACTAGAACATAGGTATTGTGTTGGAAAAAGTGGAGTTTGGGGGTCGGGCCAATTTCTATTGGAATTAATCCCATATGTTCTGCTGTTCACTTAGCGCGGTTTTCACTTAACACGGTACCCTATGGGTTTTATTTACCGCGTTAAGCGGGGTACTACTGTGTGTATATATATATATATATATATATATATATATATATATATATATATATATATATATATATATATATATATATATATATATATATATATATATATATATATATATATATATATATATACAGTATAGATATATATGTATATATATATGTAATATTCAGAAATTTCAGAGTAATTTCAAATGCCCCGCCGTTAGCGATACTGAGCGTTCAAGGTCATCTGAGGGGAGAGAGCGCTGCCTGCTCATAGCGAGAGATTGCGGAACTAGGCCTATATGATATTAAATGTAATTTACCGAATTAATAATGATGCGATTCATGAAGTAAGGGGCTATTATTGAATTTGAAATTATTATAGATCGTTTATCAGTCTGAATAATGTTACGGGTGTCCCAAGGAGTTATTAGTTAGGCGGAAAATATGTCACGTAGGCCTAAGCTAACGCCTTGAGAGGACGCGACGCTGGCTGGTTCTCAGTCGCGGGGAGGATTCATACAAAACAAGGCGTCCCTGCGTGTCTGGCACAGAAATAGTCACGTGGCCTAGTCACCTGTGTTGCGCTATTGCCGTATAACAAGTAAGTCTCATGCGATCTCAGACAGGGTTAGATAGGGCAGTGGTAAAGTAAACTAGAGCTAACAGTGAGTTCATTTCAGGGTTTCCGTCAGAACCCACTTGAATGGAGTTGACTGGAGTTGACCGGAGTTTGACTGCGAGACATTGACTGCCGTTTGAGACTGCCGTTGATGATTGAGGGTGGCGATTGTCGCCATTGGACCGATCAGAGTAGGCCTGTCACTGTTTAGCGGGGTACCAAAGGATCTCTTGAGGGAATCTAGCCGTCTGGGTGCCCAGCTGACGTCGGCTCACAACACCACATGTCCCGAGCCGCTTAGTGAAACCCTCTTGCTAACGGGAAGCTAAAGCTCCTCTCAACTGCACAAGGTCTGATTGGCTCACTCTCTTCCTGCCCATGGACGCACTGGGAGTACACTGAGGCTATCTGAGTATATTAATGGTCACACACTGAGACCGTGAGTCTAGGACTCTAGGAGATACCTAGACGAACATTTTATCTTCCTTATTACGGGTGTAGTTAACACCATTCCTCAGACTGATATTATCTTGACGTGTGTAGTTTAATAGTCCTAAATAATTTTGATAGTATTGTTTTTGAATGTTTGTGCCATTAAGTGGAACCAGAGTGATGCTGTGATTTGATTCTTTTAATGCATCTAATTGTTCTTCATAATTCTGATCTCAGGTATAACCTTTGTTCCCCAGAGTAGTGGTTAAGTTAGGTTAGGAAGTGTGCATCTGTTGGGGTGCTATTATTTTGTTGAAAGCCCTTAAGGCCTATTCATTGTAGAGTATTTAATTTCTTATTTTTTATTACCATTTCCTCAGTGACTGATATTGTTTTGTTGAAAGCCCTTAAGGCCTATTCATTGTAGAGTAGTTAATTTCTTATTTTTAATACCATTTCCTAAGTGACTGATATTATTTTGTGAAAGCCCTTAAGGCCTGTTTCATGGGTGCAAGCAACATTTCTTAATACTTCAAATTTATTGTTGCCTGTGTTTCTAATAATTTCTATATCATGTATAACTTTTATTCCCCAGAGTAGTGTTTTAAGTTTAAGTTAAAAGGTGCGCATATTGGTGTACCATTATTTGATTGTGTTTGTAGTGTTGGAGGGAATATAAGTGTCTAAATTTTACAGTGTGTCTCATTCATCCCAGTCACAGACGCTATCCTTCCACGGGTCACAGACAATTCATTTTGTTTAGTAGATTTAAGTGTTCTTGTGCTGGTTCGGGATTTTTCTCAAAGGGGCGCTTCCACTGCCATTACCATCTATTAATTTTTAATAAACCCCAAGTCAAGTGAGAAATTAAAGTCCAGTAAATTCCGACCGGTTACATATATATATATATATATATATATATATATATATATATATATATATATATATATATATATATATATATATATATATATATATATATATATATATATATATATATATATATATATATATATATATATATATATATATATATATATATATATATATATATATACAGTGGGGTATGCTATAACGAACGGATCCTACTACGAATATTCTTATAACGAACGGTTTTACCTATAAAATTGAGAATGCTATAACGAACGAAACTCCTACAATGAATATTATTAAAAAAAATTTTTTTTTTAATTTATTGTTTTTTTATTACAAATATTAATGATATTCTTTATTTCAGGGGTTTAGATGCATATTTATGCACTTTTTTACAATTTTTACAATTTTATATTATATTTTTCAGTGTTAAGTGGTTGTATTTGGGGGCCTGGAACGGATTAATCCTATAACGAACGAATGCTATAACGAACAAGGTTCTAGAACCAATTAGATTCGTTATAGCATATACTACTAGCACTGCCTTGCCCGCCGCCGCGCACTTGCGCACACACGCACACACACACACACACACACACACACACACACACACACAGTATTACCCCGCTTTATGCGGTTTCACTTTCAGCGATTTCTCATCTACGCGGTGCCTCCCCAGAACCAAACTTTCACTTTCCGCGGTGCATCTACTCATATACGCGGGAAGCGGCGCGGGCAGGATGCGCACAAGGTCGCCCAGTCAGTGATAGTGATAGTGAGGATATGGACTTATATGGACTTTGAGGGGTTTGACAAAGAGGCCCTGCAAGCCTCTGTGGTGGATAGTGATACAATTGATACAAGTGATACAGGTGAGGGCCAATAATCTGCCCTCTGTCTTGGAACCAACCCCCCATCCCCGTGTGCCCAGCCATCTTTTCTACTAATGTAAGTGTTAAAAAAACTAATATTATTGATATTTCTCTTAATTATTAATTGTGAGTGCATACCATCATAAAATTAAGATGTAATTTTTACTACAACGTAGGTATTGTGTCTCAAAAAGTGGAGTATGGGGGTCGGGCCAGTCTCTATTGGAATTAATCCCATATGTTCTGTTGTTCCATTTACGCGGATTTCACTTTACGCGGTACCTGTGGGTTCAATTGACTGCGTAAATTGGGGTACTACTGTGTGTATATATATATATATATATATATATATATATATATATATATATATATATATATATATATATATATATATATATATATATATATATATATATATATATATATATATATACAGTCAACCCTCACATTATGCGGTTAATGTAACCCGCAGGGTCCCGCGGAAAGTGAGGAACGCGTAAAGTGAATAACATAACATTTGGGATTAATTGAAATAGAGTCCGGGCCGACCCCCAAACTCCACTTTTTGACGACACACAACTATGTTGTAGTAAAAATTTTATCTTAACTTTATGATGGTATGAAAAAACAAGTAATATAGAAGAGGTTAGGTTAGGAAAAATAAAGGTTAACATAGGAAAAATAAAAGTTAGGTTAGGAAAACTAAAAGTTAGGTGAAACACTTACGTTAGTAGAAGAGATGGGTCGGCGTACGGGGATGGAGGCTGGTTCCGAGGCAGAGGGCAGGTTACTGGCCCTCAGGTGAATCACCATTACTAGGTGCATCACCATCACTGTCACTTACAGTTGTCAGGGCTTCCCTGACAAATCCCTCAAAGTCATCTTCACTGTCACTATCACTGGCTTGGGCTGGCTGTGGTGGGTTGCGGGCGAAGAAATCTGTTATGCTTTGCTGACGGCTGGTGTTGATGTTGTCGTGATACACCTTGATGTAGGGCTCCATAGTCTGCAACAGCTGGGTAGTGAAGATTTCATACCTGTTTGCGTCAGGGTCGTCGGAAAGGAGGAGCTTGGCTTTCTCGATACACTCGATGGCACCCCTAACATTACTATGGGATAAGTGTTGTTCTTCTTGGGATGACGCACCACCTGCCTCTTCACTGACGTCGTCATCATCATCAGCTACCATCTCCTCGTTAGTCACATCAGGTTCCATTATCACCTCCAGGATGTCGTCGTTGGTGGTCTCGGAGAAGCCTGGAACTGTAACAGTCTGCGCAGCTTCTCTGGCAAGGTCCACTGCTACTGCAACATTCTGTACCTCACCAGTCACAGATTGACTCCTCCTCTCACCTGGTATTCCATGCAACACATGTCTCCATGCGTGACGAATTGTAGCAATAGACAGCTGATCCCATGACTCCACCAAGAAGTCCACAGCTTTCTTGATGTTAAATACTCTCCAGAATTGTTTGAACAGTATTTTTTGCTGTGCCAACTGTTGATCCTCATCTTCTTCGCTCTTGCTATCGGTGGTGGTGTCACTCAGGTTACGCAACTCTTCCCTGGTGTTGGTGTAGTCGTTCAGGAGTTTGAATTTTTTTGTTGAGAATGCAGCTTTTACATTACAGATTAACTCTTGGTCCATGGGCTGTAATATAGACGTAGTGTTGGGAGGAAGGAAGACCACTTTTACGTTGGGGTGACGATCTAACAGTAGGGGCGAGTGTCCTGGTGCGTTGTCCAGCAGCAACAAAATCTTGAATGGCACATTCTGTCGCTCACAGAATTTCTTTACATCGGGAACAAAACAGTCATCAAACCAGGAGAGGGACAGTGTAGAGAACATCCACGCCTTACGTGCGGTCAGCCAGTGGACATTTAGCTTGGTCATGTCCATGGTTTTGTAGGCGTGCGGCTTGCGTGCTGTGTGGATCACCGATAACTTGAGCTTACTGGTACCGGAGGCATTGGTGGTAAACAGGACGGTGATGCGTTCCTTCTGCATCTTCCGGCCCTGAATCTTGCTGGCATTCTTTACAACGAAGGACTTGGAAGGTAGCTTTTTCCAGAAAAAACCAGATTCGTCCATGTTAAACACCTGGTCGTCACTGTACTGTCCTTCCTCCATAATCTCACGTAAAAACGGAGGAAATTCCCTAGCCGCAGCACGGTCAGCACTCGCTTCTTCACCACCAATGTTTATATTGGTGATCTTGTTCCGGATCTTAAACCTCTGTAACCACCCAGAGGAAGCATTAAAGGGTTTGGGCTCTGTAATTCCCATCTTTCGTGCCACTGCAATGTACAGTTCACGTGCGTACTCCTTAACAGAGCGCGTGTCGACCGCCATGTTCCGTCGCGCCTGACGCACCAAGTACCTCACAAGTAATTTTTCTGTCTTGAGAAGCACCTGGTTGTGAAAATACTTGATCATAGAAGCACCTGTAGACTTTGTGATCTTCATGTGCTCCTTTATCTTGGCTGCATCCTTCTTTATTGTTCGAATCGTAGATTCATTCACACCATGCTGGCGCGCCAAATCAACCTGCTTTGTTCCTTTCTCCAACTCTTGGATGATCTTGTACTTCACCTCGTAGCTTAAGGAACGTCGTGTCTTCTTTGGCTTAGTGCCGCTGGGTCCAGGTAAGGAAAGGTTTCTCTCTGGGGGCGGTGGTCCGGCGGAAGCCATTTTACAGAACAATGGATACACGTTTACACGGTCTGGCGTGGAGGGATGAAACTGCCGCGGCTAGGTCAAGCGTCGTCTTTCCTCCCTCCCTCCCTCCCCCCCTCCCCCAGGTGGACACGTCATAATACTTTAAGCCAATTACAGCTAGCAGCAGAGGGGGGTAGGGATGCATGGCCAATCACAGTCGGATACGTCATATGATGTCAGTGATAACGCAAAAAAGACACACACTGCGCAACCTTACCGCGCGGCTTGCCCAAGCGGAGGGAGGAGGAGGGAGAGGCAAGGAGCACATGCAGGCAGGCGGGCGGGTGGTGGGTGGGGCGAATCTAAAAATAGCGTCGCGCCGGACACTCTCTGCATAATGGGGTTCACGTACCGCGTAATGTGAGCACATTAGGTTCTGGCAAGGCACCGCGTAAACGTGGAAACGCGGAATGTGGGACCGCGTAAAGTGAGGGTTAACTGTGTGTGTATATATATATATATATATATATATATATATATATATATATATATATATATATATATATATATATATATATATATATATATATATATATATATATATATATATATATATATGCTGATAACCACCTAGATCACGCGCACCTACAGTGATTTACTTGCATATATACATATATATATATAATCAACGACCTCACCAGCAAGGAATTGAACCCTCGACCTACTGGGTGTGACTAGGGAACGCTTACCGGCTAGGCACGGCGCCATCAGCTCGTTGAACAGGCTTTGTGTGAAATATAACAGAGTCTAGAACTGCTTTTAGTGTCCTTGTGGCCTAGCCGGTAAGCGTTCCCTAGTCACACCCAGTAGGTCGAGGGTTCGATTCCTTGCTGGTGAGGTCGTTGATTATATGTTCAAAGTCCGCGTGTTATATGGACTAAAAATGAAGTATATATATATATATATATATATATATATATATATATATATATATATATATATATATATATATATATATATATATATATATATATATATATATATATATATATATATATATATATATTCACAATATTTTAGAATCGCAGTCATGTACTGAATATTCTATGTAAAAATTATAAATTTTAAATGAATTATTTATAGTGTGGTCGACTTCCTACACAAAGACGGGCTACAAATAGCCATCTTATCTCCCCTCCATCTCTGTTCTCAGAGAGGTCTTGGTAAATAACTTTTGTTTGTTTATTTTCATTGTTTGTCTAATTTATCATGTTGTATCAAAGTAATATTACTAAAAATTTTAGGCAGCTACCAAACAGGGAGATATCTACCACCTGGGAAGATATTGGAAGCATAATGTACAGTATTGTCTAATGGTAGATCCAACTTCCATATGGCATCACGAAAATTGTGACCAAGTCTTAGGTTGCTGATCTATCTTTCTGCCTCATTTACACACAATTGCAGAGTTTGAATTGTTTCTCTTCCTTTGACAACACAACATACATACAATATAATGTTTCTCACCTTTGATCTTTTTTCCTTTTTGCATTTATTTATGGTTGGTTATTTAAAATAAGGCCAATTCACTTAAAGTATTGTCATCAAATTTTACCAGCTGGTGTACACTAGTGACTCACTTAAGCGTCAGTTATTTAACTGGAACTAATGTTGGTGTGAGTAAAATATTTCCATTTACTTGAAATAGATTTGTCGATTTATTTGTTTATTTATTTATTTATAATATACTTTAAAATATTAAACACACTGCAAGTATTTTCTTTAATTTATATACTTGTTTTGCGAAAAAGGGAGGCTACCATTATACCTGGTAGGTAAGTTGACCAGACATTTATGGTGATCATTAAGGACCAAACTCCGAATCCATGACGTGACTTCTGTTCATCATTTACTGTATATCCTAAATTTACCACTGTTGGTAGTTTCAAGAATTAACGCAGTCATTTACTAAATATTCTTTGTAAAAAAATAAATTTTAAATGAATTATTTATAGGAGATAAGTATTATGATCAGTAAATATACAGATATGCATTACTGACCACCTCCGAACACAAGGACGGCAAAAAATAGCCACAGGTGGTCACAGTCAAGGTCACTTTCGCTTTCTTGTCACTGGCAAATGGGGGGGGGGGTGATGATAGCAGCTGTGTTTATTACCGGGGTATATTGTTCTTTTACGGTATGTTAGACAGGTTTATAATACATTTTTATTATTTTAATATACCGGTAATCTTCATTTTAATCCAGCTTCCCAAACGTAAGTTTCAGTATAAAATAATTAGTGGTAGGACCTTGTGAGTGGTTTACGATGTTAAAATCACCACTCTTGACACGCTAAACCGCAATATTTAAGAGGTAAGAATTTTATATCTGGCGCTTAAGACGACCCCCTAACTTTGGGCTTATTTTTTTTATGGTTCAAATTCCGTCTTATAGGCCGAGATATGCGGTAAGCACTGATCAGCACGGACTGTTCTCATTCACTAAGTTCCGAGCTCAGAGATAAGACTGATGTATGTTGCCTCTTCTGGCATGGAAGTTTTGAAATGCAGAGTTAATCCAGGTCTGTCATAATAAGGCTTTAATATTGACTAGTTTTCCTTAACCCTTTCGCTAATGGGAAAACCACTTTTAATTATTCATTTGGCTAACCCAGAAAATTGTATTTAGCACAGAGATCCTCCTCCTCCCATTCACAAGGGATCAACTGCCCAGCCCAGAACCTAACCAATATTTTCCTGTAAGTTATATTGATCATTTATTTATATATTCACATATCAAGAACATATCCCCCAAAATTTTCAGGAATTTACGATGTTTGTGGACAAACCTCTACACGAGCCATGATAAGCTGGTGGATCTTCTCGTTGTATGTCTTCTCCAACTTCAAGGACTGAAAACTACTGCGATGTTGCAGATTCTGTTCCTCCATGTAGCTCAGAGTTACCAGGCTCATACTCTCATTGAAACGTTGGACACTAAAGCGAATGTCTAAAATGCCACGTGCTCGTTTCTTAGGTGGCTGTTCTGGGTTGTCTTCCTCCAGTTCATGCTTTCGCTTCTTGGATACTTTGACCCTTGTGGTACTTGAGGTGTCTATGTTGATGAAGGGAATAGTTTAAACATAACTATAAAGAATGTATTTGAGCATTTAATTGTAAATACAAGCAAAGAAAGAGAACAGGCTGTGCAGATTAGCAGTGCCTGGACTAAGGGCCAGGCAAGTGATTTTTTATGTCCATGTGCCTGGCAGACAAGGAAATATTTTGACAGGAAGGAAAATACAGTACTATGCATAGACAAGAATAGAATTTATCAGGTGTTGCATGACCCCACCTCAATGCAAAAGTTTAACCAGGGAGTAAGGAACTATGTCAGGTGTCAGGTAATTTATCTCTACATTAAGCTGCCAACCAGACAGTAGGTTTCAACTTGTCAACATTTCAAAGGAGCCACCAAGCCGAGAGGTGTAGACATGAGATGACAGGAGTTATGACCTCACATGACAAAGGTTACCGCCACTGACACCATTATGACAGACACAAGTAATCAGTGAGTTGATACACACAATAAATTTGGATGTTTAATATTTAATTAGCTTTTCCCATACAAAAATCAAGGCTAACAAATTTCCTCCAAAAATTCATCAGGGCAAGTATAAAAGAAATTTAGGCAAATAAAGTTCAAAAGTCGCTTGCACAGGACAATTAAATGGTCCATATAATCTGCACAGCCTGAGAGAGAACAGTGTGGATACAAGCAATGGGGGAGAACAGCTTAGGTCATATGTCACCAAATTAAAATAAAGGCTTAAAAGACTAAAATAAACATTGTAATGCAAGGCTAAAAATATAAGTAACAAATAATATAAAACTTTCATTTAAAAACTTTAAATATTAATATATAAAACTTAAAGCTTGTGTAGAAGACCGGCTTCCTCCACAAAGGGGAGGACATCCCCTCCATGTGAATAAAGTGATACAGTACTGTATCTCTGTTAGCCGGAACAATTGGTGCAGAGCACTTCTGGGAATGAGAGATTTCTGAGTAACGAGACAACTTTCTCAAAGTCAGAACAAAATCCCTTATGCCTGGAATTTTCCAGGTAACGGAAAATTCTTCTCATAAGTTCCAGAAATTGCCCATTACATAATCTCTTGAACCCGGAAAAATTATCCCCCATCTCTGGAATTTTCCGAGTACCAGAAAAATTTTCTTGGAATTTCCAGAAAATGTGCCTGATTTTCAACTCTCTAACCCTGAATAAAAAGCTCCCCCATCTCCGGAATTTTCTGGGTATCGGGAAAATTTTCTCAGAATTTTCCGGAAAATGTGCCCCTCAGAAAATAGTTCCCAAAGCCGGAATTATCTGGAAAAATCCGGGTTTGGGAACGATTTCCGTGTTTGAGGAATTCTAGCTAACACATTACAAGCAAAGGGAATGAACAATGTCAATAAAAGCAAAGATACAGGAAGAATTTATTGTAGTAGAATTGCTAGGTGAGGAAAGTTGGTAGCATGGCCCAAGAGTTATTTAACTGTTAATATGTTATAAGGGGGAATCTGCTAAACAACAATTCTAAGTACAGTGAACCCTCGCTTTACGCGGTTTCACTTTACGCGTTTCTACATTTACGCGGTACCCTGCCAGAACCGGAATTCCCACTTTACGCGGTGCATCTACTCATATACGCGGGTGAAGCATAATTTTTTTATTTAGCTCATAAAATTCATACAAATTATCCGGCCAGAATATAATTTACATTGCTGGAATTCTTACAATTTGATGATCATTTTGAATATAAGCATCATAGATTTTGCATTACATACAAATTTTAGATCTAATGCAAGTATTTTGTTTACTCAGAGCAAATATGTTATCTTTTGTGCAAAATATATGAAGTGTATATTCAAAATATTCCTGGTCTTGCAAGGAATCCAGCAATGTCAATTATATTATCCTAACTTTAGTCTGAGGTATTATTTATTACTAAAAATGTAAATATACTGTTATAACCCAATCATTTCTCTGGTAGGGAGGGAAGGTGGGGGTGAGGGGTAGGGAGGGAGGGAGGGACCCAGGGAGCAGGTGGGAAGAGGGGGGGAGGTGGGGTATTTTGATTGACAGATAGTATTTCGGTAAGTATATTTTGTTTATTTATTGAAGATATTTGTTTTAGCTCATAAAATTCATACAAATTACCGGGCCAGAATATAATTTACATTGCTGGAATTCTTACAATTTGATGATCATTTTGAATATAAACATCATAGATTTTGCATTAGACATACAAATTTTAGATCTAATGTAATAATTTGGTTTACACAAAGCAAATATGTTATCTTTTGTGCAAAATATATGAAGTTTACATTCAAAATATTCCCTGACCTGCAAGGAATCCAGAAATGTCAATTATATTATCCTAACTTTAGTCTGAGGTATTATTTATTACTAAAAGTTAAAATCTAGTTTTTCACCCAAACATTTCTCTGGTAGGGAGGGAAGGTGGGGGGTGGGGGGGAGGGTTGGGACCGACCGACCCAGCTGGCGTGAGTGTGAAGAGGGGGGGAGGCAAGGTGGGGTACTTTGATTGACAGATAGTGTCGTGAAGAATATTTTTTTTTTTTTATTACTGAAGATATTTGTTTTAGCTCATAAAATTCATACAAATTACTCGACCAGAATATAATTTACATTGCTGGAATTCTTACAATATGATGATCATTTTGAATATAAACATCATGGATTTTGCATTAGACATACAAATTTTAGATCTAATGTAATAATTTGGTTTACACAAAGCAAATATTTTATCTTTTGTGCAAAATATATGAAGTTTACATTCAAAATATTCCCTGACCTGCAAGGAATCCAGAAATGTCAATTATATTATCCTAACTTTAGTCTGAGGTATTATTCATTACTAAACGTTAAAATCTAGTGTTTTCACCCAATCATTTCTCAGAGAGGTAGGAGCTAGTGAGCTGGGAAGAGGGGGGTGGGGGATTTGAGTCCATTATTTGAATGGACATTAACTTGGCGACTGTATTTCTCTTAAATATTAATTGTGTGAGCATACCATCATAAAATTTAAATGTTATTTTTACTACAACATAGGTATTGTGTCGGAAAAAGTGGAGTTTGGGGGTCGGGCCAGACTCTATTGGAATTAATGCCATATGTTCTGTTGTTCACTTTACGCGGTTTTCACTTTCCGTGGTTGGGTTAAATTGACCGTGTAAATCGGGGTACTACTGTGTGTGTAAATACATATATATATATATATATATATATATATATATATATATATATATATATATATATATATATATATATATATATATATACATTTATATATATATATATATATATATATATATATATATATATATATATATATATATATATATATATATATATATATATATATATATATATATATATATATATATATATATATATATATATCTTGATAAAATCACACGGGAAAATGGAAACAACGGAGTACCTTAGCTTTCGTCTTTATTCAAGACATCTTCAGAGGTGCTCCGTTGTTTCCCTTTTCCACCCCCCCCCCGAGTGATTTTATCAAGATTTATCTTATCCACATTTTCATTGTGGATCTACATGAAATATATATATTTACTCGTCTATAACGCCCCTCGTTTATAGGTCGACCCTGATTTTTTGACCAAGAAATCGTTAATTTATGATATTCCTCGTTTATAGTTCAACCCACGTTTTTGAGGGTAATGGAACAACAAAACCTTCAGTAAAAACGCTCTACGTCCTATAAACTGAGGCTCGCCGTGCCTGAAACACGAGTGCCGAAGGCAAATTGTTTACCACCGCCAGGATTCGAACCCACGGCCTACGAGCACATGACTGTGACCGGGGAACACCATAAGCTCCTTGAACAGGCTTTGTGTGAAATATAACAGAGTCTAGGACTGCTTTTAGTATCCTGGTGGTCCAGCGGTTAGCGTACCCCGGTCACAGTCATGTGCTCGTGGGCCATGGGTTCGAATCCTTGCGGGTTGAGGTGTTGATTGTGTATATATATGTATATATATATATATATATATATATATATATATATATATATATATATATATATATATATATATATATATATATATATATATATATATATATATATATATATATATATATATATATATATACACCCTATGTACTATACCATACCTACTCAAGAGGTTGTCATTATACTTTTTTACACCAAAGATTGGTACTGTCCTTATATATTTAAACTGTAATGAGTTAATTAGTGGAAATCCAAACACTCTTGGATTGGAAGGGGATTATATATGAGCCACTGCACACATGAAGATATATACATTCTGCACTGGTCATCCTATTCCATAATAGGTATATGCATGAACAATGTGTACAGGATGGAAAGAGAATTAAGATAAAATTAAAAGTTCTACTCTAACTGCAACTCCAGGTGTATAATTATATCCCACATATAAAACAAATTCATAATGTTGAACTATGCACATTACCTTACCTTCTGAGTAATTTCTTTGAATTCCCCACCGCCTCGAGTAACCACTGTAAGTATTATTTACATTGGGGTCTGGCACGACAATACTTTTCCACAGCTTGCGGGTGTGTTGATACCGTTCCTCATCTGTCGCAAGCTTAGCCATGTAACTCCATTTTGGATCCTGTAGCAAAATTATTATTTGACTTACTCGACAAAAATAATTTTTTTTGTTCAGTATTGCATAATTTAGTAATGAAGCCATTCAAAAGAAATAGTTATCAATCAACATATTATAGTACAGTATAGTCTAGGTTTACGTGGATATTTTATACGCGGACGGCCATTTACGCTGCACCTACCCAGAAGCGATAATTATTATTTACGCGGCACCTGCCCAGAAGCGATAATTATTATTTACACGGTAAATGCCATCATATACGCGGCGAGCAGCAGGGCAATGTGCTGGGAGCTGACGTCATCGCTGACATCGTGGACTGTGATTGGGCCACGTATCCTTACCACCCACGCACCCCCTCCACCGGGCACTGTGATTGGTCTAGTTATCCTTGCCACCCCTGCCACCCACGCTCTCCACCACCGCCGCGCCAGTCTCACTGTCCCCGCGTATATTCACTCGTGCCCAGGAACCGGTTTTGTTTTTTCTTTCTACACAATGGCTTCCGCTGGACCCCCACCACCCCCGAGAAGCCCTGAACTACCTGGCCCAAGCCCAAGAAGGTGCGACGCGTCTTAAGCTATGAGGTAAAGTACAAGATCGTCAAGGAGTTAGAAAATGGCTCGAGACAGGTGGATCTGGCCAGACAATATGGAGTGAATGAATCGACGATCCACACTACCAAGAAGGATGCCGGCAAAATCAATGAACACATGAACATTACCAAGTCTGTAGGTGCCTCGCTGGTGAAATATTGCCACAATAAGGTGCTGCTGAAGAGTAAGAGTTTGTCGGTAAGCTACATATTCGTCAGTCGAGAAGGAACATGGCGGTCGACACTCGGGCACTGCAGGACTACGCCTGGGAACTCTATGCAGCAGTAGCAAGAAAAATGGGGGTTGCAGAGACCAAGCCCTTCAGTGCTTCCGCTGGGTGGCTGCAACATTTCAAACGACGCAACAAGATCACAAATATTGAGATAGTCGGAGAAGGAGCAAGTGCCGACCAGGCTGCCGCCATGAATTTTCCCCCATTTTTACGGGAAATTAAGGAGGAAGGACAGTACACCGACGACCAAGTGTTCAATATGGATGAATCAGGGTTGTACTGGAAGAAGTTGCCATCCAAGACCTTTGTAGTCAAGTCTGTTAGCAAGTGTCGGGGACACAAAATTCAGGAGCGCATCACCATACTGTTCACCACCAATGCCTCTGGCACCGCTAAGCTGAAGTTGTCTGTGATCCACAAAGCCCGCAAGCTGCATGCCTACAAGAATATAGACATGAGCAAGTTAAATGTCTACTGGCTAACCTCAGGGAAGGCGTGGATGTTCTCTGGTCTGTCCCTCTCCTGGTTTGACAACTGTCTCTTTCCCAATATCAAGAAATTCTGCGTGGAAAATAATGTGCCATTCAACATTTTGTTGCTCCTCGACAACGCACCAGGACACTCACCCCAATTGCTGGATCGTCACCCAAACGTAAAAGTGATCTTCGTTCCCGCTAACACCAACACCAAGGATGAACTGCAGAACCTAGAGAGTGGCACCGATAGCGAGAGCAAGGACGAGGAACATGAACAAGATTTGGCGGACCATGACGTTCGGGTCAAGCAGTTCTGGAAGCTGTTTAACGTGAAGAAGACTATTGATTTCTTGGTGGAGGCAAGGGGGCAGCTATCTGTGGCAATGATTCGGCACGCGTGGCAGCATATGTTGAAGGGTATCCCAGGTGGGAGGCAGAGGCAAGCGGTGGCTGGCGAGGCTCAGTCTGTTGCTGTGGCATTGGAGAATGCATGAGAGGCTGCACTAAGTGTTAGAGCTGCAGGCTTCTCCGACACCACCAACGAGGACATCCTGGAGGTAATCAGGCAACCTGAGGTGACTGCGGACGAGATGTTGGAAGATGATGACGTCAGTGAGCAGCCAGGTGTTACAGAAGAACAAGAGCAGAAACTAACACATGGTGATGTGAAGGAAATCATCGAGTTAGCGTAGAGAATGAAGCTCATCCTTGCAAAAGACCCAGTCAATCATCGCTAGTAAGTGTCGAATAACCATCTGTTGAAATGCCAGGAGCCCTATGTTAAGCTGTATCATGACCACATCAATGCTAGCCGTCAACAAAACATCACTGAGTTCTTCACCCGCCAACCACCACAGCCAGCCCAAGTCAGTGATAGTGAGGTTGTGGACTTCGAGGGGTTTGACGAGGAGGCCCTGCTAGCCTCTGTGGTGGATAGAGATACAGGTGAGGGCCAATAATCTGCCCTCTGCCTCAGAACCAACCCCTCATCCCCATGTGCCCAGCCATCTCTTCTACTAACGTGTTAAAAAACCTACTATTATTGATATTTCTCTTATACTGTATATTAATTTTGAGTGCAAACCATCATAAAATTAAGAAGTTATTTTTACTACAATGTACGTATTGTGTCGGCGATGGCGAAAAAAAGGGTAGTCTGGTGGTCTGCCCAGTCTCTATTTCAATTAATCCCATAGGTTCTGTTATTTTTTTTTTTACGGGTTTCGCTTTATACGCGGACCTTCAGGGGTTTAATTAACCGCGTAAAACCAGACTATACTGTACAGTACTTAATATTCTTGTTACGAGATTTAGTTATGGTTACATTACATGTCACTTACGAGGATAAAGCAATCACATTATTGACATGTTCTAAAAAGTGTAAAGTAGAACCTACCCATTTTTCTTTGAATGTCAGGAAATATTTACTTTACAATATCAGTTATAGGTATCCCTCTATTTAAGATGGAGTTAGAGTAGAAAAATTGAATTGATTTTACTTAATTTAATGTCAAAACTGAATCTTTTATTGTTCCAAAATATATGCTATTATGAGACATAGAATTATGTAAGAGAGTGCAGATTTAGAGAATGGGATGTAAAATGCTGACCCCAGCAAAAATATGTAAAAGTTTAGAGAAGTCTTTGAATATCCATGTTAATGGTGATTGTTAAGTAATCTAAGTATTGTATGAAGATGATAAACGATTGATGATCATTTTGAAATGATTTGTAAGTCTTAGTGTTGCAACTCAATGAAAATTAATTAAAGTACATACGTGTAAATATCTCGTGAAAAGTTTGTGAGATACTGTATTGGAATACATATGTGATTTCCTCATTAGATATGTATTGTTATCTTTCTGAATGTTTATTGCAAGATAATTAATGATTCTAGATCATGATGATGTTAGTCGCTACTTGTGCACATGGGCGACACAGATAAGATGGTCGTTTATGCACTTGTATCTAGGCAGCAGTGCAATACGGTCCTGTCTGTGTGACTGAGCAGCCCTTTTGAGGAGCCACTCTGCTCACCCCACATGGGGAGGGAGCCAGAAAAGGCACCCTAAACATAGCCTGCCTAAACAAAACCAACCTGACTGGGCAACTGCGCCCAGTAAGGTCATCCTTATGTGGTCGAAAACACAATCAAAATCACAGATCCAACCAAAAACAAACTATACAACCTCTAATGATCGCTGCATAGAATGTTAGGACCCTTCTGATTATTGGCACAAGTGAGCGTCCTGAAAGGAGAACCACCCTTAGTGAGTCCTGGCTCCCAGATGAGGGTCAAGTCACAGAATGGGGGTCTGGCTATACCTCCTTCTGGAAGGGTAAGCCTGCTGCGGAAAGAAACCATATTTATGGAGTTGGCTTTGCCATCTGCCAATGCATCCTACACAGGCTAACTGAAATGCCTATTAGGATCAACGAGCGCCTCATGACGCTCAGAATCCCACTGAATTACTCACGTCATGCTTTTTTAATCATTGCATATGCCCCAACACTGGATGAGGAGGATGACATAAAGGAGGCCTTTTACGTAGACCTCGACATTTTATTTTTTTATTTTTTTTTTTACAGGGAATCACCACCTAGGCACAGGTCATCGACCTACAAAGGGGCCTAGGGGGGAAAACATAACGAGTTAAAAAGAAATTTAAAACAGAAAAGAAAAATACCATATTGATCTACATTATCAACTGATAACACATGAGAATAAAGGAGTAGAAAGAATAGAACAAATCAAGATTGATTTTTTATTTTGCCGCATACAGTGGCTAGTTTATTGTGCACCCCACACTCATCCTGTGAGTGGTAGCGCAAAACGATTACAGAGTAGAGTTTACAAAAGGTCATAATAATTAACCCCTGTGGTCAGAATACATGGCACTGAATGTCACACAGTACTTCAATTACATTATTTGTTTAGTTCTATACATAAAGGGTAACTTATTCACAACTGCGTGAGTACAGGCGTGTGAGGCAGTATGGCTGGCCACACACTTTGTTATTCACATTTGCGTGATAAGTATTCAAGCACATTGTGTATTTAGTTCTCTACATGAGAACTGATATAGTTACTAAGTGCAAAAAAGTGGATACAATCTTAATATGTCGGCTATCTTGCCATTAGTGATGAAGTGTTGTGCCATTTCACACACAGTGTGCTTAGACCTGTCCCTAAAAGGTTCTATCTGCACACAGTCGAGGACGTAGTGTTCAAGTGTGTGGCCATATGTATGGCCACACACTTTACATTCAGTCTTGTTTACATCTGCTTGAGGAACATACTGCCAGAGGTACTTATATCCTAACCTTAATCTAGCAGTTACATCTCATCATGGCAAACTATGGATCAACTAGTGCCTGTTTGCACTTGTCTACTTGCATCAAATTCATCAATAGCTGGAAGTGCTCTTGTTGTGACTCAACCTGACAGTAATATAATTGAGAAAGGAGTTAGAATTAACAACTGAGCATCCACTCTACAAACTGAATTAGTTGCCATACTCACAGCTATTAAATTCATTGAAACCACTGTCACTGACAGTCTCATCATCACTGACTCTCTATCCTCACTACTTGCCCTTGACACCCTCAACTCAAGTTGTCACGCACTTGTCTCTAAAGCCAGACACAAATATGCATACCTTGTTGACCGGGGTGTCAAGGTCAAACTGTTGTGGATCCCCTCTTACATAGGCCTCATAAAACATGACAACGTTGATGCCCTCGTCAAACTCGCGTCTAACAAAGACACTGTTGAATACAATTTGGGTCTGTCAAAAAGAACCCTTAAAACTTTAATTAGGAAGGAACCTACAGATCAAGAGTGAGTACGGTTATATATGTTGTGTTGTCAGTAGTAAGAGAGACAATTGTGACCCTGCAATTGTGTGTAAATGAGTCAGAAAGACAGATCAGCAACCTGCGACTTGGTCACAATTTTCGTGATGCCATATGGCAGCAGGGTCTACCATTAGACAACACATTATGCTTCCAATATCTTCCCAGGCGGTAGTACCTCCCTGTTTGGTAGCTGCCTACTATCTCTATCCCCAGAGAAGATAAGGTTGTGCTCCTTGGTGACTTCAATGCCAGAGATGCTGACATTTAGCAATGGCCTACTTCTCCTCAGCAAGAATGCTGCACACAATCTCACTATCACCAACACCTTGTTTAGGCAGGCCGACAGGTTCAAGGGTTCGTGGCAACACCCACGATTCAAACTCTGGCATCTCATTGACTACATCATTGTCAGCGAAAGAGATTGTCGAGATGTCCCCATCACCCGTGCCATGTGTGGCTCAGACCACTGGGACACCGATCATCAGCTCGTCAGAGACAAGCTTTCACTTCACGTCACCCCAAAACGGCGAAGGCAGCAAGCCTCCAGAAGAGGTTTTAACACTAAAGAATCTGGAGGATCCAGTGGTAGCACATGCTTTCAGAGAGCAGCTTGAACACGGGCTCATAAACATCACGGCAACAAATAACCCAAATCCCAGTGCCGAATGGGTTATTCTCGACACTCATGACAAAAACCTGCAGAGTGACCCTTGGCCAGATCGAAAGAATACACCAGGACTGGTTTGATGATATGACCCGGCAATTAATGTACTCATCGATGATAAACATGCTGCTTTAACTGACTGGCAGAACAACCCTCAGTCTCGGAACAAAGTTAATATCTTCCGCAAGAAGAAAGCAGCGGCCCAATGCGAACTTCACAATCTAAAGAACAACTGGTTTAAAAATAAAGCATGTGAAACACAAAAATTTGTAGATCAGCAGAAGATGAGTGAATTTTTAAATTCCACTAAAACATTTTGCGGCCCAATTACTCGTGGCACAGCCCCCCTCCGCTCATCTGACGGCCACCACATAATTAAAGACTACGAAGGCCTCCTTCAGCGCTGGAAAGAGCACTACCATTCACTGCTCAACCGAAACACCTATGTGGATGTCCTGACTACCCAGCAGGTCCCTCAGCATCCAGAGCAGACTCACCTCAGCTATCCTCCATTCCTGGATGAGGTAGCTACTTCTATCAAACAGATAAAAAATAACAAATCCTCAGGGCCTGATAGAATCCCAGCCGAGGTGTATAAAGCACTTCTGCTTACCAGCCGTCTCCACTCTCTCCTGGAGAATATACAGTATTGGAAAAGGAGGAAATTATAAATCTCTTAAAGACTCCTCCATCATCAAGATTTATAAGAACAAGGGAGACCAGTCAGGATGTTGCAACTACTGCGGGATCTCGCTGCTGTCCATAGCTGACAAGATTATCGCCCAAGTCCTCCTAAACAGACTTCTTCCTGAGGCGGAAAACTTCCTCCCATAATCTCAATGTGGCTCTTGACAATCACCTGGCATCACAAAAATAATCGTTGCTGTCCACCAGATACAGGAGAAGTGCAGAGAACAGCATCGTGACCTGTACATGGCTTTCATCGACCTAACCAAGGCCTTTGACTCAGTCAACAGGGAAACCCTCTGGTGAACCCTCAGCCATTTTGGCTGCCCACCAAAATTCATCCCCATTGTGAGGCAATGCCACAATGGCATGAATGGCAGTGTGCTGCACAATGGCACCCAGTCTGATCGCTTCCCCATTGAAATGAGGGGTTAAACAAGGGTGTGTACTGGCACCAACTCTCTTTTCCTTTATCTTGGCGGCCTTACTTGTCCCAGTGCCAATTTAGCCGGCGGGGTGGACATCGAGTACCAGATAAAGGGTCTCTTCAACATAAGACGACTCCAGGCAGGAACAAAAGTGTCGGCAGCTTCCATTACTGAGCTTTAGTATGCAGACGATCTCACCTCTGTAGCTCACACTGAACGCGATCTAAAGGAGATCCCGAACACCTCGCAGATGCATATGCACACTTTGGCCTTGAGGTGAATGTACTTAAGACTCGGATTTTTTTTCAGCCTGCCCCCGGTTCAGCCACACCTCCACCATCCATCCATCCAGATTAATGGCACTACCTTCTCTGATGTTATCCATTTTAGGCATCTTAGCTCCCACCTGTCCATCACCGTGCTCATCGATGAAGAGATTCAGCATCAGATCAGATGTGCATCTCAAGCATTTGGTAGACTTCGAAACAGTGTCTTCAGCTGTAGGGAGCTGAAATTATCTTGAAAAATACACGTATATCGAGCAGTGGTCCTTCCCACACTGCTATATAGCAGCGAAGCATGGGTCACATACAGGAGGCACCTCAAGGCACTTAAAAACTTTCGCCAACATACTGTAGTCTACATTCTATCCTCCGAGTTCGCTGGAAAGACAAGAGAACAAATGCCAGTATTCTTGCTGACACCAACTGTAGAAGCATTGAGGCTACCATTATACATGAGCAACTATGCTGGACTGGGCATGTTTTCCGCATGGATGACAGTAAACTGCCAAAGCAGCTACTTCACAGTCACCTAACGAATAGTAAACGTAACATTGGCAGGCAACTCAAAATGTATAAGGATAGTCTTAAGACAAACCTGAAAATGTGCCAAATAGAGCCCCTAACCTGGGAGACGATTAATGCACACCGTAACGCTTGAAGGATCACCACACGAGAAGGTGTCAATACTTTCGAGTTAGCCCTACTGCATAATGAGGCAGAGAAGCGCCAACGCCGGAAAGACACTGCCGCTGCCCCTCCCGCACAAGATGTAGCCCCCTACATGTGCAACATCTGTGATAGACCCTGCCGGTCCTGCATTGGCCTCTTTAGTCACCTCAGAACTCACCAAACTAGGTGATAACCTTAATAACTCATATCATTGTGTCATAGCTCAATGATTGTTATACTCGATTCCGAGTGACAGCAAAGTAGTAGTAAGTAGTAGCTACTTATAAATAATATTGACTAAAGGCATCACCCGGGTGATGAAAGGGTTCCATTCCAGAAAACCTTTCCTTAACGCAATACCATTTTTCCCATATACTGTACTTCCATTATAAAAGTTGATACATTCCCAAGGGTCAAAAATGTGACAGAAACACACTGAGAAAATGTATGAAATTAGACATTTTAACCACATACAATGAGTCATTCATGATGTAACATGATAATAAATGAAGAAAACACTCAAATTTTACTTACTAGAAACGATGTTGAGTACAGTACTGCAGGAAGTGGTGAGGTGAGGTTGTGGGATCAGAGTTACTGGGAGTTAACTCCTTAAAACATCAAGTTTAATGACCAATGCATTTCCTTTATGGAATCTTTTATCACCACTGCTCTCACCTGAACTTGATGGTCTTTTTCCACTCATAGTGTAGGGACTTTTGTAGCAATAAGTGGTCCAATAATTTCAGGTTAATTTTTGACACCATTCATCATTTTTAACCTTGGAACCTATAGATTAAGAAAATATATGGTTGTATTTGTCCAGAAAAGTAAGCGAGGAAAAAATTGCTCGAGGCATGATACACGGAGTGTCGAAGGTGAGGACACACATCATCCTTCAAAGCAACCCGAAGTTACATGAATGCAGTCCTCACAATACTTCTCTTCATCTCTGTTTGTCAAAAAATGTGCAGAGTTTGCAGACCATTTCATCAAAACATTATCAGCTAGGGCATAAAGTTATGCTGCTTTGCACCTTGTCTTTGATCATTAAGCCGTAGGCCACCCGTTCAAATAAAGAAAAAACTGATGTTATGGCAAGATAACATAAGCATACAGCTATGAAATCACAGATTCAATCCAGATTAAAATCTCACTCAAGAAGTTACTCGGCAACGACAAGACAAAATAATCACTGACCACCATCTAGGAAACAAAGTAATACTTCTGTTCCAATCAAGCAAAACCTCATTTGTGCTATCAACAAGAACAGTGTTCAGTCAAATGGTAAAAATGTTGAACAGTTGAAAAGTAACCACGAGGAAGCAGATGGCTCATCATTCATGCCATATATGCATAACAAAATGGCAGCACTGTACATATGTCACCAGACACTGATGTGTTTGTTCTAGGCATATAAAAGCAGCCTCAACTTGGGAGAAAATGCCAGTATGATAACAGGAACTGGTGAGCGACAACACATTGTTTCTTTCAAATCCATATATGATGCGATTGGGCCAGACATTGCAGAGAGCCTTTCAGGTTTCCATGCCTTCACAGAATCTGACTGCACAGAAAAATTTGCTGGCAAAGGAAATAAAACATGTTGGAGCAATTTGATGAAATCTAACACAAAGGTCCTAAATGCATTCAAGATGCTGAATAGACCAAAAGCCCCTCCAGCAGACATGTACTATATATCGGTCTAGAAGAATTTGTATGTAAGCTCTACTGTCCACAAATGAATTTCACTGAAATGTCAAAACTTAGATGGCATCTCTTTAAGAAAATTCAAGCAGAGGTTGAAAAACTACCACCGACTGCAGCAACTCTAAAGTACATGTATCATGTATTGAGAGCAAGGTATCAAGCCCTTCTGTGGTCTTGTGAGGCAGACAGCAAAATGCTTTCACCACGGCGCATTCTATAGTTAAAAGCGCCGACAAGATCAAGGAGATGGCCGGGTCTGCAACACCACTGAAGGCTAAAAAGGTGACGGGGTTCTGTGATGCTGAGATGGAGAGTATGGAGCGGATGTTGAGCACGTGGATTGACGACCAAACCCAGTGCCTTAAAACACCTTTATCGCAACGCATGATTCAACAGAAGGGAAGAGGCCTGTGGAAAGATATAACTAAAGATAAACCCAACGTACCTGAGTTCAGTGCCAGCCATGAATGGTTTGATAGATTTAGGAAACGTATATCAATTCACAACCTAAAAATACAAAGAAAATCAGCTAGTGCCGACCATGAGGCAGCAGAGAGAAGTCCTACAGTCAGAACTACAATTGTTATGGGTGGTATATTCCAGATAACTTCTGTCAGTCACGCTCAAAACCGTGCGTGGGTGACAGGGTTTGTGATGCACGACTACATGTTCAACTATGTGTCCGGCAACATTAGTCGCTATAATAAGGAAAATAATATTGATGATAAAGCTCTGATGGTGATTGACAACGCACCAGGTCATCCACCAGCTATGGTTGACTGGTTGTGTTTTTGTCTCCCAACACCACAGCTTTGCTGCAACCCATGGACCAGGGCGTCATCACTACATTCAAGGCGCTCCACTCAGAGTATCATGGAGCAGCTGATTGAGGGGACCGGTGGAGAAGGGAAACCTACAATCAGGGAGTTTTGGAAAAGCACTACATCAGGAAAGCCATAAAAAACAACAGTGATTCATGAGAAGCAATAACACAACAGAACATGAACGGTGTATGGAGTAAGCTGTGGCCCGAGTGTGTGCACAACTTCGTTGGTTCCCTTCGGTGCCTGCAATAAGGAAGACTATTGTGACTCTTGCGAAGAAGGCTGGATTCGATGAAGTGGATGACACTGACGTAAAAGACCTCCTCGACTCTCACAATGAAGACCTGATAGAACTGGAGAGGCTTCAGCAGGAAGAAATGACTTGCTACGAGAGAAGATGCAGATGAAAGTCCAACACAACTCCTCACTGTATGGAACCTAAGGAAGCTGATTTCTTCATTTAAGATGGCAATGGATATGGCATTAGAAATGGACCCTAATGTTGCACTATCATCTGCAATGTCAAAAAAGACATACGAACATACTACGAGGTGCTTGAGGAGAAGAGGAAGAATGCACAACAAATGACTCTTGATGCATTTATCATGGCCAAACTTTCAACCCCCAGTGCACCAACTACCCCACGTACATCCAAACAGAACACAGCTATAAGGCAGCTGTTCAAGACCAGTGTAAAACCACAGCCTTCAACGAGTGAGACACAGCCTTCAACGAGTGAGCCACAGCCTTCAACGAGTGAGCCACAGCCTTCAACAAGTGAACCACAGCCTTCAACAAGTGAACCACAACCTTCAACAAGTGAACCACAGCCTTCAACAAGTGAACCACAGCCTTCAACAAGTGAACCACAGCCTTCAACAAGTGAACCACAGCCTTCAACAAGTGAACCATAGCCTTCAACAAGTGAACCACAGCCTTCAACAAGTGAACCACAGCCTTCAACAAGTGAACCACAGCCTTCAACAAGTGAACCACAGCCTTCAACCAGCGGAGAACAACAGCTTTCAGTGCAAATTGACAGCGATAATGAGAGTGAGGTGGTTGACGACCCTGGTAGTGATGATGAGAGTGAGGTGGCTGACGAAACTGGCAGTGATGATGAGAGTGAGGTGGCTGACGACCCCAGCCTCCTCTCACCCCAGTAAACCTTCACCCTCTCCCCTAAAGCCAACTTCAGCAAGCAAGCAACACAGCACATCAGAGGTAAATTAACAGTCTACGTTTAAAACTTGCCTCACACACCTACGCACATAAACATTCAAACACTCAAACATGTAAAGTATACTGTACTTGTAAACATATACGCCTAATAAACTCAAAGTGTTTGTTAATGATGTTTATTTGATATCATGCACTTGTTTCTTTCCTTATTTTATGTTCTATATGTATTGAACAAAACAAGTGTTAAAATTTCATGGCCGTGACCACCACAATACCCGTATCCTCCCTATTTACATTATTTCTTATGGGAGAAATTGCTCCACTATTAGCAATTTTGATATTCGCAACGAATTTCATGCCCAAAACCTTTGCGATAAGTGAGGCAGCCCTGTATACATTTATAATGATTAAACAGTAAAAGACTAAGTTGTTACTGTACAGTTCTGGAACTTTTATCCAGTTACATTCCTAAACAAATTAATTTAAAATTAGCGCCAAATAATTCCTGGGCCACCGCTTTGTTTTGATGGCACTCACCAACACTAGTCACGCCACTGTCACCAGTTACAGCCAGCATTGGTGAAAGTGTATACTATATACAGTGAACCCTCACTTTACGCGGTTAATTCAACCCACGGCGGCCCGCGTAAAGTGAGAAACGTGTAAAGTGAACAACATAACATAAGGGATTAATTGAAATAGAGACCGGGCCGACCCCCAAACTCCACTTTTTCAGATACAATACCTACATTGTAGTAAAAATAACTACAGTATTACCCCACCTAACGCGGTTTCACTTAACGCGTTTTATCATATACGCGGTGCCTCGCCAGAGCTGAACTTTCAATTAACACGGATTTTTTCCACATATACGCGGTGAGTGTCCGGCTCGAGATGCTATTTTTAGATTTGCCCCACCCGCCACCCTGCCTGACTGCCTGTTTTAGCTCATAAAATTCATACAAATTACCCGGCCAGAATATAATTTACATTGCTGGAATTCTTATAATTTGGTGATCATTTTGAATATAAACATCATATATTTTGCATTAGACATACAAATTTTAGATAACATTTTTTCTCTGGGTAACTATGTTATCTTTTGTGCAAAATATATGACATTTATATTCAAAATATTCCTGGTCTTACAAGGAATCCAGCAATGTCAATTATATTATCCTAACTTTAGTTTGAGGTATTATTTATTACAAAAAAGTTAAGTATTCTGGTTTTCCCACACATCTCCTTGGGACGGTTGGTGGAGGGTGGGGGGGAGGGAGGGACCGACCGACCATCTGTTACCCGTGAAGAATATTTATTTTTTTTTTTTATTAACTGAAGATATTTGTTTTAGCTCATAAAATTCATACAAATTACCCGGTCAGAATATAATTTCCATTGCTGGAATTCTTATAATTTGATGATCATTTTGAATATAAACATCATATATTTTGCATTAGACATAAAATTTTTAGATAAAATGTTTAATCTGAGTAAGAATGTTATCTTTTGTGCAAAATATATGACGTTTATATTCAAAATATTCCTGGTCTTACAAGGAATCCAGCAATGTCAATTATATTATCCTAACTTTAATCTGAGGTATTATTTAATACAAAATGTTAAAATCTAAATTTTTCACCCACTCTTCTCTTGAAGGGATGATTGGTGGGGGGTGGGGGGGAGGGTTGGGACTGACCGCGCGGTTGGAAGAAGGGGGAAGGCAAGGTGGGGTACTTTGATTGACAGATAGTGTCCTGAAGATTTTTTTTTTTTTTATTAACTGAAGATATTTGTTTTAGCTCATAAAATTCATACAAATTACCCGGCCAGAATATAATTTACATTGCTGGAATTCTTATAATTTGGTGATCATTTTGAATATAAACATCATATATTTTGCATTAGACATACAAATTTTAGATAAAAAATTTTTCTGAGTAACTATGTTATCTTTTGTGCAAAATATATGACATTTATATTCAAAATATTCCTGGTCTTACAAGGAATCCAGCAATGTCAATTGTATTATCCTAACTTTAGTTTGAGGTATTATTTATTAAAATTTAGTGGTTTTCCCCCAAAAATTTCTCAGAGAGAAAGAGCCGTGCAGTGTAGTGTGAGAGGGGAGGGAGTTGAGTCCATTATTTGAATGGACATTAACTTGGCGACTGTATTTCTCTATTTCTCTTAAGTATTAATTGTGTGCATGTACCATCATAAAATTAAGATGTTATTTTTACTACAACATAGTTATGTGTCTTCAAAAAGTGGAGTTTGGGGGTCGGGCCGGTTTCTATTGGAATTAATCCCATATGTTCTGTTGTTCACTTAACGCGGATTTCACTTAACACGGGACCCTCTGGGTTCTATTGACCGCGTTAAGTGGGGTACAACTGTACTTAATTTTATGATGGTATGCACACACAATTAATAATTAAGAGAAATATCAATAATATTAGGTTTCTTAACAATTACATTAGTAGAAAAGATGGCTGGGCACACAGGGATGGGGGGTTGGTTCCGAGGCAGAGGGCAGATTATTGGCCCTCACCTGTATCACTTGTATCAATTGTATCACTATCCACCACAGAGGCTTGCAGGGCCTCTTTGTCAAACCCCTCAAAGTCCATATCCTCACTATCATTATCACTATCACTGACTTGGGCCGGCTGTGGTGGGTGGCGGGTGAAGAACTCGGTAATGTTTTGATGATTGGGCGACCTTGTGCGCACCCTGCTTGCGCCGCTCTCCGCGTAAAAGGGTACACACACCACGGAAAGTGAGCATTCCGGTTTCGGCAGGGTACCGCGTAAACGCGTAAAGTGGAACCGCGTAAAGCAAGGGTTGACTGTATGCTTCCTGTGCATAATACTTCCGCTACATATTTATCCCTCTCTTTTATATACCCCCTAACATTATGTCACAAAGGCCTGCAGGAACTTTCTCAGATGGGAAGTGTGCCAAAAAGAAGCTAGGACATTTCCCCGAATTCCATACCCTTCCAGTTTGATTTTCAGCCTTTCGTGGGATACACTGTCGAAAGCCTTGGCAAAATCTAGGTAAATAATGTCGATATTTCCACCCCGTTCCAGAATATGGGTCCAAATATCCAATACCTTGAGAAAACTGTGTTAAGCAGGAGCGCCCCGGCATAAAATCGTGTTGGCAATCCTTTACAAGGTTGTTTCATAGTAGATGTTCCATCGCAGCAGCTCTGATAATACTCTCGAGTACTTTACATATTATGCTGGTCAGGCTCATCTGTCTATAGTTATTCGTGGAGTGACGATCGCCCTTCTTGAAGCTAAGACTGACATAAGCCACTTTCCATTCACTGGAGACCTTGTGTTCATCCAGCACTCTTATGGACCTTTAGCTTTGACAGTTTATTTCTAATACCCTCTTCTGTAAACACAATGTGGGTTAGTGCTGTGTTGAACCGTCTGTCCTCAAACTCAGGAAGGTTAATCGCATCCTCTCTTATGAACACCGAGGAAAAAAGCTGTTCAGTGCCTCAGCTTTATCCTGGTCAGAATCTGCGTAACTACCACCTTCAAGCCTCAGGTCTGATACTCCTCCTCACGTTTTTAATTTCGACTTGGCATAGCGGTAAAACACCTTTGGGTTTGATTTGACCTCGCTTGCAACCAGCCTCTGAAACTCCTTTTCAGCCCTTCTACACTCTGCCTTTGCTTGGTTTCTCGCTTTTGCATACATCCTCCTGTCCTGCTCATCGTTTGACCCAACCCACGTCTTGAATTTCTGGGTTTTATTCTCAACTTTGTCGACCGCTGCACGGTTCATGTGTAGGGATCCCCTCGTATTCCTAGAAGCACTGGGTTTGGTCTAGGGTATATATTTATCAATCAAATGGGTCACTTTACTAGTCATGATATTCAGCGTAGTGTCTGCGTTCTTGTGTCTTAATGAGTCAGGCCAGTGGATACCCCTCTTCTCTCCCCTCATCCCATTGTAATTTCCCTTGTAATATTTGCACCTTGGCCTGGCCTTATCTTGAACTAGGTAACAGTTAAATCTGAATGACAACACTCTATGGTGACTGGTGCCAACTGGGGCAAGGTGTTCCAGTTTGGCCACCATACCCTCATCGTTTGTTATGATGAAGTCAAGTGGCTTGGGTGTTTGCTCCCATCTGTAATGTGTCGGGTCTCTAACATGCTGGAACAGAAAATTATCTCTCAGAGTTTCTAAAAAAGAGAAGCAGGGTTATTCAAGTCATTTGGGGTGAACTCGTTTCTCCAGTCGATGTCGCCATATTTAAAGTCCCCCATGATAAGGAGGTGGCCAGGGTTGAACATTGCCGCATTGGGCCACAGTTTGGGAATCTGCAGATACACCCGACAATAAGTAAGTCCCTTCCCTTTAGTTTAATTTTACACCACTTGGACTCTTCAAAGACATCCTCTCCCTGTACCCTCAGCTGGCTGGCTCTAAGGTCTTGCCTAGCATAGATAACCACACTCCTCTCACAAGTTTCTTGAGAAAGGTTTGTAAATGAGTCATTTTCAGCAATACTGAACTCACATTCCTCTGGGTCGATTCTCCTGTTCTTGAACAACAGTTCTACAACTCCTACAATATCTGGTTGGTGTACCTTCAGTAGTGTTTCAAACTCCTCTCTCTTATCAAGAAACATGTCAGAATTACATGACATTCAAGCCGGAGTTAGTTCTCGGTAACGTCTCTGCTCTTGGTAGTAACCCCCCCCCACTCTCAGAAGCTGCAGCATTTGCTAAGTATACTGTATTTGCAGGGTGTGGTTAGAAATGTCATTGTTTACAAGGCGCTCGCCTCCTCCTGGCTGATAGGTGGCGCTGGTGCCACCTCCTGGGCAGGGGGTAGAGAGGGTGGAGGGTGCGCTGCTGTCCCCCGCCTCTGTGTCGGCATACTTGCTTCCACCACTCTCTCCCTGAATACAACCCATGTACACCCGTCCCCGCTCCTCCTCGACTCCTCCCTTCTCTGCTTCAAGCCCTGCAAGAGCTTCCTGTGCTGTTCCCTCTGCATTACCATGCGATCTGGAGGAATGAATACACTCCGAAATGACTTGCTCCTTGCTAAGTTTTTGCCTGCCGAATAACCTCCCATTTCTCCTCCTCACTCACTAGTGTGATCCTGAGGGGGCGAGGCTTGTCCGCCCCCCTACGCTTTTGTCCCAGCCTCCTCACATCCTGAGGGGTTGATGGCATCTTCAGAACCTCTGTACAAATATTCTTAAACAGCATCTTATTGTGTGTTATCTTACTCTCAGTTCTCTCCGCCGGGCTCTCTGGGACTCCAAAAACTATTACAATACAGTGTTCCTGTGCCGGAAACATTCCCGTTGTTCCTCCTCTTCCTTAACAGTAAGTCCGTTAATTTTCATTTTTTCGACACACTTCTTGAGTCCCTAGCTGCTGTAGAACCTGTTCTGATCCTGCATTACTCTCCGCCACCTCCTGTGGCCCTGCTAATACCTCAGCGTAACTCCACTTCGCAACCACCTCCATTCTGTCGGCTACTTCCTCAGTCTTAGCAAGGATCTTTTTCCCAACTTGTTCTAGTTTGGCAACCAGCATGGCTCTAGCTTCATCTATATTTGTCCCTAGGGAACTCGTTCCCCTATGGCTTGCAATCGCCTCATTCACCTTGACTACGCAGTCAGGGCAATACCAGCAACAGCCTTCATGCTTTACGGCAGTTTGCATCATCCTAAACCTTGCATTAGTCAGGCCTGTATCCTCCATATCCGACGTCCCCCAGCACTAATCACATATCATACTCACGGTTGTTGTTGTTATGGGGGGGGGGGGTGCAGACTGTATAGATTTACACCTATTTAAAAATAGAGAAAAAAAGAACAATACTTAGCTGCCCTCTGCTGGTTTTAACCTCCCCTGTTGCCCTTTAGAGTTGTCTTCTGTTTTTCTTCTCTTTTTTTTTTCAGTTCACTTCGGCATTTTTTGGTATTTATGTGCTCAGGACCTGAAAATGTCTTGAATAAACATGAAAGCTAAAGTAAAGTATTTTTTATACTTACACTTATCACATTGTATCCCTTCAACATTACGTTACATAACATTTTAAAATGTGGAGTGAGAAAGCAGAAAGGTGTGGGTGATTCGAGAGATGGCGTGGAAAGGAGTGGTAACATGCACCAGTGTTGCCAAGCACAAAGCTCCTCAACAGCTGATCTTTTAATTCACCACCACACAGTTAACCAGGCATAAACTTATGTCATACAATATGGGGGTGTGTGGGTGGTGTTAGGGTGTCTAGGTGTGATGTTGTGGTATTAATTACTAAATAAGCAATATTGCATCGTCAACGACAATCGTTTGATGAATACATAGTAGCGAACTACAATTGTTACTACTATTCATTGAACTACTGTACTGTCATTAACAATACAATAGTGTTTATTATTCCTTAATTAATACCCCAACACCATATAATTTATATAATCTTTTGTGTGAGACACTGCGAGTTGGTGGGAGGCTGGGAGCAGGCAGGGAGGACACAAGGTGCAGGGGGGGAGGCAGGTACTCCCCTTTTTACCAATGATCAGCCTCATATGGTGTGTGGTATGTTGCATCATGGTGGTTAATATAAAATATTAAACATTAGAAAAAATACGATGTATAATTATCAATTTGATGACAAAATTACAAGATAAGCCAAATAATAAGGCAATTTTTTCACCCAGAACTCTCCACTGGGAGGAGGGTAGATGGCAGGTAAGCTTAGCCATTGCCAAATTTACCATTGTTTTATTTAATCATTACAGTACAGTACTGATAAATTATAAAAAGTATTATACAGTAATCCCGTGTTTTTTGCGGGAATTACGTTCCTGAAGCCCCCACGAAAAGCCAAAACAACGAATACGCTTTTAGGAATCACTGTATAGTACCTGTGGCCACCAAACAGCTCAGGTAGGTCATGCACTTAACCACGCCATGCTCTCCACTCACGGCCCAGTGGTCACACTGATCACTTATGCACTTTACTGGCAATTACTAACATCATTATTTGAAACTAATTATATTGTAGTATAATAACGGAAAAACGTAAACAGTTATTTACAAGTATATAAAAAATGTTACATTTCGCTGAGGTCGGCAACACCTGCATTGCCAGCCTCTCCCTGCTGTCCCAGCGTCTGCCCGCCCCACGCAGTTTCGCCAGCCGGCCAGTCATCTTCCACCCACATTCCTCCACATGAAGACTTGTATTCTGACAAAAGACACAAATGAATTGTCAGTCTTCGCCAAATCTCGAGCCATAGCTCATACCACCTCTGAGCTTGTCCAATAAAACTGTTTTTTTCTGTTAAGGTCATCACTATCCTTGATCTCTTGGTCAGTTTAGAGTCTTTGCTAGTAATATTTGCCTTTGATGAGGCTGGCTTACATCCCGGAGCTATGTGGGAGGACAAACAGAAGAGGTAATCACAGTACAGTAGGCACGTGTGGACTGAGGCTTCTAGGAGCAGCGGGTGTCTGAGGGGGGAAAGGGTGGCGTCTGTTTGCCGTACCGCACAGGGGAATATAAAAAATGGCTCGAAATTTAAATTGTTGTTTTTAAAGGATATATATATATATATATATATATATATATATATATATATATATATATATATATATATATATATATATATATATATATATATATATATATATATATATACCTAGACCCCGACTTACGACTACGTGGACTTACGACCGTCGGGACTTACGACCGCTCAGATATAGATAAAAAATAAATAAATTAAAAAATAAATTTTTTTTTTTAAATGACACGCATTTTCTATACCGAAACGTTTCCAGTTAATGTAGTCTCCATGTATAATTAGAAAATTATGGGGGCCCCATGTGCATTCAGCTGACTACATTAAAGGTTAAGTGCTCAGTCACACTGTATCCATTCCTTATTATTTATTACTTTCACTGTACTGTATCCATTCATCATTATTCATTACTTTTACTGTACTGTATTTCATTGTAGATTTTTTTTTTATCTATTTCGGACTTACGACCATGTCGGACTTACGACCTGGATTTGGGTCCCTAACCCCGTCGTAAGTCGGGGTCTAGGTGTATATATATATATATATACAGTAGTACCCCGATTTACGCGGTCAATTGAAACCACAGGGTACCGCGTTAAGTGAAATCCGTGTAAATGGAACAACAGAACATATGGGATTAATTCCAATAGAGACTGGCGCGACCTCCAAACTCCACTTTTTCCGACACAATACTTATGTTGTAGTAAAAATAACATCTAAATTTTATGATGGTATGCTCACACAATTAATATTTAAGAGAAATACAGTCGCCAGGTTAATGTCCATTCAAATAATGGACTCAAATCCCCCCCCCTCTTCCCAGCTCACTGGCCCCTACCTCTCTGAGAAATGATTGGGTGAAACACTAGATTTTAACGTTTAGTAATAAATAATACCTCAGACTAAAGTTAGGATAATATAATTGACATTTCTGGATTCCTTGCAGGTCAGGGAATATTTTGAATGTAAACTTCATATATTTTGTCCAAAAGATAAAATACTTGCTTTGTGTAAACCAAATTATTACATTAGATCTAAAATTTGTATGTCTAATGCAAAATCCATGATGTTTATATTCAAAATAATCATCATATTGTAAGAATTCCAGCAATGTAAATTATATTCTGGTTGAGTAATTTGTATGAATTTTATGAGCTAAAACAAATATCTTCAGTAAATAAAAAAAAAAATATTTTTCACGACACTATCTGTCAATCAAAGTACCCCAACTTGCCTCCCCCACTCCTCACACTCACGCCAGCTGGGTCGGTCGGTCCCAATCCTCCCCCCCCACCCCCCCTCCCTACCAGAGAAATGTTGGGTGAAAAAACTAGATTTTAACTTTTAGTAATAAATAATACCTCAGACTAAAGTTAGGATAATATAATTGAAATTTCTGGATTCCTTGCAGGTCAGGGAATATTTTGAATGTAAACTTCATATATTTTGCACAAAAGATAAAATATTTGCTTTGTGTAAACCAAATTATTACATAAGATCTAAAATTTGTATGTGTAATGCAAAATCCATGATGTTTATATTCAAAATGATGATCATATTGTAAGAATTCCAGCAATGTAAATTATATTCTGGCCGGGTAATTTGTACGAATTTTATGAGCTAAATAAAAAAAAATAAAAAATGAATTATACTTCACCGCGTATATGAGTAGATGCACCGCGGAAAGTGAAAGTCCGGTTCTGGCAAGGTGCCACGTAAGTGAGAAATCATCGCGGAAAGTGAAACCGGGGTAATACTGTATATAACTTGTTCTGGACTTCTACTTAGTTTGTACTCACCCCTGAAGATGTGAATTACACGAAAGCGTTTGGGAACTTCGTGTTTTCTTTTTCCTTATGGTTATAAGCATATATATATATATATATATATATATATATATATATATATATATATATATATATATATATATATATATATATATATATATATATATATATATATATATATATATATATATATATATATATATATATATATATATATATATATATATATATATATATATATATATATATATATATATAAATATAATATATATAAATAAAACAGTGCCTTAGCTAGATCTTTGAATAAGGCCGAAAAGGAGTCTCCATTTTTCCCGCAGATTTATCAAGACCACGTTTTCATTGTGGATTCATAAATAAATATATATATATATATATATATATATATATATATATATATATATATATATATATATATATATATATATATATATATATATATATATATATATATATATATATATATATATATATATATATATATATATATATATACAGTTAACCCTCACTTTACGCGGTTAATGTAACCCGGAGGGTCCCGCGTAAAGTGAGAAACGCGTAAAGTGAATAACATAACATATGGGATTAATTGAAATGGAGTCCGGGCCGATCCCCAAACTCCACTTTTTGACAACACACAACTATGTTGTAGTAAAAATATTATCTTAACTTTATGATGGTATGCACACACAATTAATAACTAAGAGAAATATCAATAATATTAGGTTTTTTAACACTTACATTTGTAGAAAAAATGGCTGGGCACACGGGGATGGGCGGTTGGTTCCGAGGCAGAGGGCAGATTATTGGCCCTCACCTGTGTCACTTGTATCAATTGTATCACTATCCACCACAGAGGCTTGCAGGGCCTCTTTGTCAAACTCCCCAAAGTCCATATAAGTCCATATCCTCACCATAATTATCACTATCACTGACTTGGGCCGGCTGTGGTGGGTGGCGGGTGAAGAACTGGTAATGTTTTGATGACTGGGCGACCTTGTGCGCACCATGTTCGCGCAGCTTACACAACATGGCGGATGGCGGGAGGTTTGGATCCAAAAATGGCGCGGCTCGCCAGCCGCTCTCCGCGTAAAGGGGTACACGCACCGCGGAATGTGAGCATCCTGGGTTCCGGCAGGGCACCGCGTAAACGTGGAAACGCGGAATGTGGGACCGCGTAAAGTGAGGGTTAACTGTGTATGTATATATATATATATATATATATATATATATATATATATATATATATATATATATATATATATATATATATATATATATATATATATATATATATATATATATATATAATTTTTTAGTAAAAAAAAAAGGCAAATGGTGTTTAATGTGGATGAGACTGGATTATTTTAAAGATAATTCCAGATAAGACGAACATTACCGAAGAGGAGAGAGTGCGCCAGGTTTTAAGGCTGTATTAAAAGGCATAGCTGTACTAAATATTCATAATCTTTTCATTTTTTACAATATGTTTGGTATCTACAAGAGTAAAGATGAACTTACAAACAAGCCTCAGGAACGTAACTCGTTTGTAAGTAGAGGAGCACCTGTATTGTATATGAAGTGTATCCTGTACAGGTATTGTTATGTACAGATTATTACAGTAAACATATCTTTATTAATTAATAAAAAAATAAAAAAAATAAATTTTTTTACAATGGGAATGGCAGGCCTAAGGAGATGACAAACCATTTTGGGGGGTAGGGTCGCATGGTAAGTCGCCCCCCACCCCTTCTTCACTCAGGCGAGGCTAATTGTGATAGGGAGATGAATTTGATACACTAATGATCCTTAATAAATTCTCTACCAAACGTTTCCAATAAGATATCCTTAAACGAAATATTTCTATATGATATACTGTAGTGATGGGAATTCCATTCTTTTATAAAAAAAAAAATTTAAGAAATTTTGATATTGGAGTCAGTAAAATAAGTTCTATTTTCATTAGACTCAGCATTTTTTTTGTGAAAATAATCCTCAATACTTTATCTAAAAGTTTGGTTAAATAAATATATTAAAAAAAAAAGCTCAACATGATGCAGGCGTCAATAGAGCTGTGAGTTTTATCCTCTTGGGCGATCAGTCACATCTCTGTTACGCACTGTTGGCAAGTGTTCTTGTGTACTGTATATACAGGTACTCCTCGACTTACGACCTGGATTTGGGTCCCTAAGCCCGTCGTAAGTCAGGGACCGATTGTATTGTAATCCAGCTGATCCTGTTATCTTTAGCCTAGAATAGGCAGACACTTCACTCACTTGAATGTAATACATAACTAATCATGTCGTAACACTTGTGATGAAGGTTGGGTGGTAAGATTATTGGGTCACGTTACTAATCTGACCTGATGCAATGTCAGGTCACCCAGTATTGGGTGGTGGATTAGTGGGTCTTATGACCTGAAGATGTCTTGAATTACTTTTTTACCTATATGGTATATACATAATACTATACTGTATTGTACGTGAAGGATACAGGTACAGTATTAATAAGCACAGATTAGTACAGTAACATATCTTTACTAATTAATGAAAAACAAATGAACAATACAGTCTTGTATCATGAAAGACTCAGTGAGGTGACCTTTTGGGGGAGGGGGTGGTGAAGTCACTTTCACCCCCCAATGACCCTTCTCCCTCTGGCTGTGATTAAGGGGGGAGGTGGAGATGTCGACAGCCAGGATTATGAAAGGCAGGGAGGTTTAATATTTTTGCTTATAAAATGTTATTGACTTGACTTAGGAGAATATAACTTGCATTGCTGTAATTTTTGTAAGATATCAATTAATTTAAAAGTAAACATCCCTTATTTTGCACCAGACATAATAATTTGAGTAATTAATTTAGTACATTTGAGTACAGGTTGTGATAATTTATGTGGTTGCAGTTTCGAAGCTTTGTGACATCACTAGCATATTATGCACTGGTTTATTCATTGATCAGTTGTCTAAGCGCAAATGTCGGCCAGTTGAGCTATCATGTATCAATTAATTTCAAAATATAAATTATAATGTAAAATGTTATAAGACAATGCTTTAGTAGTGCTGTTAATGTGTGTGCTGTTTAAGTGTCTTGACATGTCACCTCACCACCTGACTCCTGAACAAACTCTTCATCAACTTCTTCAAATCCTACAATGTGCTTGGCAAGCTCAAAAAAAAAAAACACACACACACACACACACATAAGCAAAAATATTAAACCTCCCTGCCTTTCATAATCCTGGCTGTCGACATCTCCACCTCCCCCCTTAATCACAGCCAGAGGGAGAAGGGTCATTGGGGGGTGAAAGTGACTTCACCACCCCCTCCCCCAAAGGGTCACCTCACTGAGTCTTTCATGATACAAGACTGTATTGTTCATTTGTTTTTCATTAATTAGTAAAGATATGTTACTGTACTAATCTGTGCTTATTAATACTGTACCTGTATCCTTCACGTACAATACAGTATAGTATTATGTATATACCTTATAGGTAAAAAAGTAATTCAAGACATCTTCAGGTCATAAGACCCACTAATTATCAAATCCTCCAGTTTCCGTCTCCACCTCCTCCGCCGACTCAAGTCCCTCGGAGTTCCTGCACACGAGCTCCTCAGTGTTTACACAACATTCATACTTCCCAAGCTCACCTATGCCTCCCCCACCTGGTCTTCCTCCCTAAATGCCACACAACGTAAACACCTAGAAAAAGTGCAAAAGAGGGCATGCAGGATTATTCTCTCCCCTTCCTACTCCACATATCAAGAAGCGCTCAACACACTGACCCTTCGACTCTCACTGACCATCACCACGACCTCATCTGCAAATTTGGTAAGAAGCTTCTACACCATCCCGACACCGGCTCCTACTACCACCTGAGATCTAGTCGAGAATTGCTGTTCGACACCACAACCGCATCCAGCCCATACGTGCACGAACTGATCGCTATAAGAACAGCCCAGTACCAACCATTGTAAAAATTATCAATAACTTGTAATAAATCAGTGTATTCACTCCCAGTAAACACTACTCCTTGCACTGTCACTATGTTGAAATGAACTGTAGTTTGAGCTTTTCCCCATCTAGTTATTATATGTCTTATTTGTGTCACTTATGTTACTTGTATATTATTTGTAATTCGTAACCCATTCCCCAAATGTGTAACTGTATATTTTCAGCCTTCTGGCTGCCAAGCTCTTTCAATAAACCGTTAATTATTATTATTATTATTTATCGCACGCACGCACGCACACGCACACACACACACAGGAATTAAGACAAAAAGCATCACAGTGAGGGTCTTGTTGTGTGACTGCATGGAGGTGAATTAAAAGATCAGCTGTTGAGGAGCTTATCGCTTGGCAACACTGGTGCATGTTACCACTCCTTTCCACTCCATCTCTCTAATCACCCACACCTTTCTGCTTTCTTACTCCACATTTTAAAATGTTATGTAATATAATGTTGAAGGGATACAACTTTGCTCATTTATACTTATCATAATCTCCCTAAAATTACTTGAGGTTTTGTCTTTATTCAAGACATCTTCAGGTCATGAAACCCACTACTGTAATCCCCTACCCAAGAAAGGGTGACCTGACATTCCATCAGAAAGTCAGTAATATGAGACCACTAAACCCCCACCCAAAATACTTTAGCTTTTGTCTTTCTTCAAGACATTTTCAGAAAATGCTCTCGATTTTCTACCTCAGAAAATTTGTTCCCAAAGCCGGAATTTTTTTTTTAAATTCTGGCTTTGGGAATGCTTTTCCGAGCAAATTTCCATTCCGGCTATTTGGGAGTTCCAGGTTTGAGGGATTCCGGGTAACGGAGATATTGTATTGCTGTATTATGTGTGTGATAGCTAGCTATGAGAGGGAAAGAAGGAAGGGTGGCACATCCCTCACAGCTCCGTTTGTCTACTGTGTAGTGACAGATTGCCATATGGTAATGCAGTAGGACGTCGATTTAACATGAAACGATTTAAAATTATAGATTTAAAGTGACACCCACAATTAAGGACAATGTATCAATTTAAAGGGAATCTTTCCTATTTTAAGCGAGTCAAATCTGGCGCATCATATGGAAATACACACTATTTTAAGTTTCGCACCTAACGTTTCCCACCAGATGCCTCTCTAAGCATGCTACAAGGCTGCCCGCCACCCTCTCACACCTTCCCGCATCCTCAGTTCTCACACTGACGCTCTAGTGAACGGACATAGTGTGACACTATCTCCTTCTACCACGTGCATCAACCATCGCCACTATGTCCAAGACGCCAGCCACTACATCATTAACTACCCCAAAGACCACGAAATCAAGGCAAGCAATTACACTGGAGCAGAAAAACAAGGCGAGAGAAGCACTGCAGCATGGCCGAATTGGGCTCTGCATCTTCAGAGGATGACTTGACTCACTAGAGGTGGGTGAAAATCTATTTTTTAGAGGAAAGTGAAAGTGCATGGCGAGTGGTAGGGATGGAGTGAGGCAGATGAGAGGCGGGCGGTATGAGGAGCCAGTGCGACCACCCTCTCACATCAGCTTATCGCTAGTATACAGACCATTTCATGTCCCGTAATTTTAGCTGTGTTGATTTATGAGTGTTTGTTTTAGCATAATACTAAAAAAAAAAACAATGCTTTGTTTATTCTAAGACTCTCAGTCAGGGCAGGGGGAGGGCCAGCGACGCGAAGCAGCAGCAAGTACAGTACAGTACCACGCAGTAACAGTACCATCCAGCTCTCAGCTTGACTGCAGGGAGTCCTTGCTGCATATACAGTAAAGCCTCCGATAACAATGGTTCGACCAACAACTTTTCATATTTAAAACCCTAATTAATTTAGGACCCATTTCAATTTTCATCCTTATTTCAATCGTATTTACGGCCAAAATATAATAAAAAATAAAATAAAATTACAATTTCAGATGAATAAAAACTAAATCCCAATATGTATTCTAAAAAAAAAAATTACTGAAAAAAAAAATAAAGAGCACCTTGCGCAAAGAAGCTGCCTGGCTAATGAGTGGTAAACAACAGTCGGAGCTTGGCAGGCCTTTTGTTTTCACGCATCTGGAACAGGGAGAAAAGTGATGGTAGTGATGGTAGTGTTGGTTCAAAAGCTAATTGAAAGAGCAGAAGCTTAGCCGAGAAACTAGATGTGTTGAAACGATATGAAAAAGGTGAGAGGTCTGTGGACATTATATGGAGCAAGCAATGAACATATTTTCTGAGGTGCATCCGTTAACAGAACAAAGCATTAAAATTTAAATAAACGCAAATGACCTCTACATAAAGATGTATAATGAGAAAAGAAAGCAACTGTGCAAGGTTCTTTCGACAGCTTTATTATTTGAAGGCCTAAACCATCAACTTCAGCAACATAAGCAGTTTCAACATCAACTTCATGTTCAGTAACAGTTTCATTAACAGCTTTATGGAAAGCTATAGCTTCAGCCAGAATTGAACCTACAGCTTCAGCCAGTTGAACCTGATGACTTCGTCATCTGAGTAAAAACTCGCACAATATTCATTAGTCTGTCCTTATGTTTCAGACTTTACCACCATTGGTGAGTAGAAATTTTGTTTTACACTCGTAAATATTATTTAAAACATATATGAACAGTAAATAAGTGTTGCTTTCATATTCATATGTAGAGAAATGACGATATGTTTTCACATGTACGCACTTACTGTTCATACGTTGACGTTCCCAATCGTCTCGCTTTATTTCTTTACCATTAGTGGTTAACTACTTCGTGTTCCACTTATTAACATTAAATAACATTACTTAAAACATACATACAGGTATCCAATTTTTTTAAATTAAGTTCACTACAGCTACAACCAGGGTCTTATTTTCTTCAGTTTCTTATGTAGAACCATTGTCACTCACGAAAATTCCGTCTTGTCTCCTCTTGTGTGTTTTAATATTCTACGTATTACTAATGAATTGCATTGTTCATTTCACATACTGTATATAAACATTAATTCAATCAAATCCATATTCAGTAATAAACAATAATGAATCTTTTGTACATATTCTTAAGATAAATGAATTTCCTTGAGTGCACACGTACGTACGGTATACATTGGCATTCCACTATCAGTCTCACTTTTTCTTTTATATCAGTGGTTACTTCTACTGTGCATTAAATAACATTAATTAAAACATACATATTTTTTACATTAATTTTACTACAACAACAACCAGGGTCTTATTTTCTTCAGTTTCAGGTGGATAACTGGTATTATGGGTGTAAACACTGACAACAATGCCGTCTCTTATCCACTTGTGTTTTAATATTCTACGTATTATTAATTAATTGCATTGTTCATTTCGCATATACTCCTCGACTTACGACATACTCGACCTACGACCACCCATACATACAACCGGCTCAGACGTACCAAAATTTTGTCAAATTACGTATTTTCGAGTCCCAACGTTAGTGATTGCACTGTGTAATGACAAAATTTTTGTTTGTAATTCACTTTAAAATGGCTGGCAAGCTTAAAAGTGAGAGTTTTGTGGTGCTGAGAAGAAAATGAGACACCCATTTTAGATTTTCTATGTACAATATTATTTAAGCATTTACGACTTACGACCAATTCGACTTACGACCTGTATTTGGGTCTCTAACCCCGTCGTAAGTCGAGGAGCAGCTGTAAAAGATTAATTCAATCAAATACATATTCAGTAATAAACAATAATGAATCTTTTGTACATAATCTTAAAAAGATAAATGACACGGTATTATTAAATGCACACATGTATATGTTGGCATTCCCAATTCATCTCTTTTTTTTTTCTTAGCCATTAGTGGTTAGCTACTTCTATTGTCCCATTTATTAAAATTAAATAACATTACTTAAAATATATACATAATTTTTTTACATTAATTTCACTACAACAACCAGGGTCATATTTTCTTCATTTACTCGTGTAGAACTATTGTCCCGGACTCCCGGCTGTAAACACAAACGAAAACAATGGCATCCCATCTCCTCGTGTGTGACCATATTGTTAATCATTTATAAAGTATAAGGTGCATTCAGAAACATTATTTAAAGAATATAGTTTTCAATTTTCATTAATTGTATTGTTTTGGGGAAAAGAGGGTAAAAAGCCACACAAAAGATATGACAAGGTCACACTTGGGAACGCATCTCATTATTATTGCTTTATTTTAATGGTAATTAATGAATCGCGTTCCTAATAACATTATTTTTTACCTATGAGACATATACAATATTGTATGTGAAGGGTACAGGTATTAATAAACACAGATTATTACAGTAATGTATCTTTACAAATTAATGAATAACAAATAACAATATTGTATCATGAATGACAGTCGTTTGATGATGAGTGACGATTGTTGTGGGTGGGTGGAAGAGCAGGAGGCAGTGGATACCATATGACTTTGGCTGAAGTTCATCCATCTTTGCATCACTGAAATTATGATTTAGTTGGTGATAATAGAGGTAGTGGTGAGGAAGATTGTGTTAATAATAATAATAATAATAATAATAATAATAATAATAATAATAATAATAATAATAATAATAATAATAATAATAATTAACGGTTTATTAAGAGCTTGGCAGCCAAAAGGCTGAAAATATACAGTTACATATTTGGGGAATGGGTTACGAATTACAAATAATATACAAGTAACATAAGTGATACAAATAAGATATATAATAACTAGATGGGGGAAAAGCTCAAACTACAGTGCATTTCAACATAGTGACAGTGCAAGTAGTAGTATTTACTGGGAGTGAATACACTGGTTTATTACAAGTTATTGATAATTTTTACAATGGTTGGGACTGGGCTGTTCTTATAGCGATCAGTTCGTGCACATATGGGCTGGATGCGGTTGTCGTGTCGAACAGCAATTCTCGGGATAGGGATCTCAGGTGGTAGGAGGAGCCGGTGTCGAGGATGGTGTAGAAGCTTCTTACCAAATTTGCAGATGAGGTCGTGGTGATGGTCAGTGAGAGTCGAAATGGTCAGTGTGTTGAGCGCTTCTTGTTATGTGGAGTGGGAAGGGGAGAGAATAATCTTGCATGCCCTCTTTTGCACTTTTTCTAGGTGTTTACGTTGTGTGGCATTTAGGGAGGAAGACCAGGTAAGGGAGGCATAGGTGAGCTTGGGAAGTATGAATGTTGTGTAAACACTGAGGAGCTCGGGTGCAGGAACTCCGAGGGACTTGAGTCAGCGGAGGAGGTGGAGACGGAAACTGGAGGATTTGACAGCTTCACTGACATGTGGTTTCCAATTTAGTTTGTTGTCTATGGTGACGCCGAGGAGCTTCGTGGAATCTACAACCTGGAGTGTGTTCGGACCTAAAGTAATGGAAGGAGGTGGGACAATGTCGGAGGAGAGGTTGATGTGCATAACCATGGTCTTGGTATGGTTGATGGTGACATGGTTGTTGGTGGCCCAGTTTTGGAGATTGTTCAATAAATCCTGAAGGGCGGTATAGTCGGGAGCAGAATTGTTGACGCTGATCCCAATGGTGGAGTCGTCGACATATTTCCAGCGAGCAGGGGTTTCTCTTAGGGCATCATTGATGAGCATAAGGAAGCAGAGTGGTCCCATCTTGGTGCCTTGGGGGACGCCACAGGTGAGTGACTGAAAGGTGGAGATAGCCCCTCAGAAGCGTACAGCTTGGCGTCGGTCACTGAGGAAGTCTGTAAGCCATGGTATAAGACTTCTCCGAAGCCCGAGGTCAATAGCTTTGTTGTTGATTATATTGTGGTCGACTAGGTCGAATGCTTTGGTGAAATCAATGAAGGCGACAGCTACAGACGTTTTTCGTTTCTCGGATGGCGGTATATGTAATCGAGAAAGCTGACAAGACAGTGAGTGGTGGAGGAAGTTTTCATGTTGCCAAATTGCTGAGGGTCTACGACTCCTGCAATATCAGCATAAGCCCAGTCGAACACAAAACTTTCACAGATTAGGCTGGGTATTGGGGTGATTGTAATAGGTCGTAGCTGATTTAAGGATTGTGGGCTGGTTTGACTTGGGCACTGGTGATACATAAGAGGTCTTCCAGTCAGCTGGGCATCTGGCTTGACTGAGAGAAGCATTGATGATGGAGCATAGGGGTTTAGCAGGTGGTGAGGCGGTGATGTGTCTATCGGTTTCTTTGGTAACACTGTGCCTGCAGCATTGCTAGACGCTATTGAACAGCTGATATCTACCCACAAATTTCAGTGTAAATATAAATGAGGAACGTTGTAACCCTTCAACAATATGTTACATAACATTTTAAAATGCGGAGTGAGAAAACAGAAAGGTGTGGGTGATTAGAGATATGGAGTGGAAAGGAGTGTTGCCAAGTGCTCCTCAACAGCTGATCTTTAACCCGCCACCACACACTGAAGATAAATTTAACCACACAGACTTTTATGTCATACAATACGACCTACACATACAAAAGCAAAGCAACACACAACAACAGCAGTGGTGTCTATGGCTCTTCTATATCAGCCGTTACCCTCACTCTGGATGTGTTGCTGTATTGGGGGTGTGGACAGTATGTGAGTGGTGTTGGGGGGTGTGTGTGTGTGTGTGTGTGTGTGTGTGTGTGTGTGTGTGGTGGTGTTGTGTGTGTGTGGTGTTGGGGGCGTGTGTGTGGTGTTGGGGGCGTGTGTGTGGGGTGTTTGGGGGCGTGTGTGGTGTTGGGGGCGTGTGTGTGGTGTTGGGGGCGTGTGTGGTGTTGGGGCGTGTGTGTGTGGTGTTGGGGGCGTGTGTGTGGTGTTGGGGGGCGTGTGTGTGTGGTGTTGGGGGCCGTGTGTGTGGTGTTGGGGGCGTGTGTGTGGTGTTGGGGGCGGTGTGTGGTGTTGGGGGCGTGTGTGGTGTTGGGGCCGTGTGTGTGGTGTTGGGGGCGCGTGTGTGTGTGGTGTTGGGGGCCGTGTGTGGTGTTGGGGGGCCGTGTGTGGTGTTGGGGCCGTGTGGTGTTGGGGGCCGTTGTGTGGTGTTGGGGGGTGTGTGTGTGTTGGGGCCGTGTGTGTGGTGTTGGGGGCCGTGTGTGTGTTGGGGGCCCGTGTGTGTGGTGTTGGGGGCCGTGTGTGTGGTGTTGGGGCCGTGTGGTGTTGGGGGCCGTGTGTGTGGTGTTGGGGGCCGTGTGTGTGGTGTTGGGGGCCGTGTGTGTGTGGTGTTGGGGGCCGTGTGTGTGGTGTTGGGGGCGTGTGTGTTGGGGGCCGTGTGTGTGGTGTTGGGGGCCGTGTGGTGTTGGGGGCCGTGTGTGTGGTGTTGGGGGCCGTGTGGTGTTGGGGGCCGTGTGTGTGGTGTTGGGGGCCGTGTGTGGTGTTGGGGGCGTGTGGTGTTGGGGGCGTGTGTGGTGTTGGGGCGTGGTGTTGGGGGCGTGTGTGGTGTTGGCGTGTGTGTGGTGTTGGGGGCGTGTGTGGTGTTGGGTGTGTGTGTGGTGTTAAGTGTGTGTGGTTAGGCGTGTGTGTGGTGTTAGTGGTGTGTGTTTGTGTGTGGTGTTGCGTGTGTGTGGTGCGTTAGTGTGGTGTGGTGTTAAGTGTGTGTGGTGTTGGTCGTGTGTGGTGTTTGTGTGGTGTTGTGTGTGTGTTGGGTGTGTGGTGTTGGACGTGTGTGTGGTGTTACGTGTGTGTGGTGTTAAATGTGTGTGGTGGTTATGTGTGTGGTGTTGAGTGGTGTGTGGTGTTATGTGTGGTGCCGTGGTGTGTGGTGTTAATGGTGTGGTGTTGAATGGTGTTGTGTGGTGTTGGTGTGGTGTTTGGGGTTAAGTGTGTGTGGTGTAATGTGGTGCGCGTGGTGTGTGGTGTTGGGCCGTGTTGTGTGGTGTTAAATGGTGTGGTGTTGAGCGCGGTGTGTGGTGTTATGTGGCTGTGGTGTTGGAGGCGTGTGTGGTTAAAATGCGGTGTTGTGCGGTGTGGTGCTGTGTGTGTGGTGTTGCGTGTGTGGTTTGGTGTGGTGTGTGTGTGGTGTGCTGTGTGGTGGTAGTGCGGTGTGTGGTGTTGCGTGTGTGTGGTGTTGGGTGTGTGGTGTTGGGGGCGGTGTGGTGTTATGTGCGGTGCGGTGTTGTGGTGTTAGTGGTGTGTGGTGTTGTGTGTGGTGTTTGGGGTGTGTGTGGTGTTGAAGCTGTGTGTGGTGTTAAATGTGTGGTGTTGGTGGTGTGTGGTGTTGAGTGTGTGGTGCAGTGTGTGTGGTGTTGGGGGCGTGGTGTTGGGGGCGTGTGTGGTGTGGGGGCGTGTGTGTGGTGTTGGGGCGTGTGTGGTGTTGGGCGGTGTGTGGTGTTGTGTGGTGTAGGGGCGTGTGTGTGTGGTGTTGGGGCGTGTGTGTGTTGGGGCGTGTGTGTGGTGTTGGGGCGGTGGTGTTGGGGCGTGTGGTGTTGGGGCGGCGTGTGTGTGGTGTTGGGCGGTGTGGTGTTGGGGCGTGTGTGGGTGTTGGGGGCGTGGTGTGGTGTGGTGTGGGGCGTGTGTGGTGTTGGGGCGTGTGGTGTGGGCGTGTGTGTGGTGTTGGGGCGTGTGTGGTGTGGGGGCGGTGTGGTGTGGCGTGTGTGTGGTGTTGGGGCGTGGGTTGGGGGCGTGTGTGGTGTTGGGGGCGTGTGTGTGGTGTGTGTGGTGTTGGGGTGTGTGTGGTGTTGGGGGTGTGGTGTGGTGTTGGGGCGGTGTGTGGTGTTGGGGTGTGTGGTGTTGGGGCGTGTGTGGTGTGTGTGTGTGTGTGGTGTGTGTGGTGTGTGTGGTGTGTGTGTGTGTGTGTGGTGTGTGTGTGTGTGGTGTGTGTGTGTGTGTGTGTGTGGTGTGTGTGTGTGTGGTGTGTGTGTGTGTGTGTGTGTGTGTGGTGTGTGTGGTGTGTGTGTGTGTGTGTGGTGTGTGGTGTTGGGGTGTGTGGTGGGGTGTGTGTGTGTGGTGTTGGGGTGTGTGTGTGTGTGTGGTGTTGGGTGTGTGTGTGTGGTGTTGGGTGTGTGTGTGTGTGTGTGTGGTGTTGGGGTGTGTGTGTGTGGGTGGTGTTGGGGTGTGTACAGTATGTATGTATGTATGTATATATGTGTGTGTGTGTGTGTGTGTGTATTAATAATAATAATAATAATAATAAAATAATAATAAACGGTGTATTAATAGAGTTGCAGCCGGTGGCTGAAAATATACAGACTTACATTTGATTTAGACATAATGTTATAATATGCATTGAATACATTTACAGGGCTGTACAGTTCATAAATCAGGAGTTGTTTATTATTTTAACAATAGATGGGATGGTGCTGTTCTTATATCTATCGGCGTGGGCTCTTATGGGCTGAATGTTGTTGTAGTGGCGGACTGCGCGAGTTGGATGGGGGGCTGCAGGAGGTGGCGATGATGAGGGTGGTGCAGTAGTCCACTGCCAAACCTTTCCAGTGCTTGGTGGTGGAGGTCACTGAGGGATGGCATTTCCAGGGTGGAGAGAGCGTTGGTGTAGCCGGAGTATTCTGCACCGAGCATGATTCTGCAGGTCCTTTTCTGTACCTTCTCTAGCTGACGTTGTTGGGTGGAGTTGAGAGAAGACGACCAGGCTGGTGACGCATACGTTAGTTTGGGGAGAATAAAGGCGTTGTAGATGGTCCTCAGCTCTGGCGTGGGGGTCCCAAATGACCTAAGTCTTCGTAGCATGTAGAGACGGTACGAGGCTGCCTTGACTGTTATTTACATGGGCCTTCCAGTCAAGTTTGTTGTCTATAGTTACACCCAGGAGTTTGGCAGACTGCACCAGTTGGAGAGAATGGGCACCCACTGAGACTGCTGGGGCTTGCGCTGGAGTGGTGGCGGTATTGATGTGCATGACTACAGTTTTGGTGTGGTTGATGGTGACCTTGTTCTCCGTAGTCCATGCCTGTAGCCTGTCCAGGGTGCCTTGTAGCGATGAGTAGTCTGGTGCGGTGTTGTCCACTGAAACCCCCACAGTGCAGTCATCCACGTACTTCCACCTGTGAGGAGCGTCCGATAGAGCGTCGTTGATCAGGATGAGGAAGCACAGTGGTCCCATCTTGGTCCCCTGGGGAGCACCGCAGGTGAGGTGTTGGAATGTGGAGACCAAGCCCTGATACCTCACTGCCTGGCGACGTCCACTCAAGAAATCTGTGAGCCATGAGACCAGGTTGGTGGGCAGCCCTAGTGCAATAGCCTTGTTGATAACAGTGCAGTGATCAACAAGGTCAAAGGCCTTCCTGAAGTCCACAAGGGCAACGGCCACTGATGTCTTAGGTTTCTGCAAGTTTTTGTGCAGATAAACCAGAAAGCTCACCAAGCAGTATGATGTAGAGGAGGTCCTCATATTGCCAAATTGCTGTGGATCAATTGACTGATAGATCCACTCAAAAACAAAGTCCTCACAAAGTAGACTGGGTGTGGGGGTAATGGGGACTGGCATGAGGTCGTTAGGAGACTGTGGGGTGGTGACCTTGGGGATGGGGGTGACTTATGCAGTTTTCCATTCATTAGGGCATTTGCTTTGTCTGAGGGATGCATTAATAATAGAACAGAGGGGGGTGGCAAGTTCGACTGCAAACTCCTTGTATTTTTTGATTGGGAAGTCAATTGGGGTCGTGGAGCGTTTGGATTTAAATTTGAAGGAGTTTGTTGGAGAGTGTGTGTGTGTGTGTGTGTGTGTGTGTGTGTGTGTGTGTGTGTGTGTGTGTGTGTGTGTGTGTGTGTGTGGTGTTGGGGTGTGTGTGGTGTTGGGTGTGTGTGTGTGTGTGTGTTGGTGTGTGTGTGTGGTGTTGGGGTGTGTGTGTGTGTTGGGGTGTGTGTGTGGTGTGGTGTGTGTGTGGCGTGTGTGTGGTGTGGTGTGTGTGTGGGTGTGTGGGGGTGTGTGTGTGGTGTTGGGGTGTGTGTGTGGGTGGTGTTGGGGGGTGTGTGTGTGGGTGGTGGGGGTGTGTGTGTGGGTGGTGGGGGGTGTGTGTGTGGGTGTGTGGGGGTTGTGTGTGTGGGTGGTGTTGGGGTGGTGTGGTGGTGTGTGGGGGTGTGTGTGTGGGTGGTGTTGGGGTGTGTGTGGGTGGTGTTGGGGGGTGTGTGTGGGGGGTGGTGTTGGGGGTGTGTGTGGGGTGTGTGTTGGGGTGTGTGTGTGGGTGGTGTTGGGGGTGTGTGGGTGGTGTTGGGGGTGTGTGTGTGGTGGTGTTGGGGTGTGTGTGTGGGTGGTGTTGGGGGTGTGTGGTGTTGGGGGTGTGTGTGTGTGGTGTGTGTGTGTGGGTTGTGTGTTGGTGTGGGGTTGTGTGTTGGTGGTGTTGGGGTTGTGTGTGGGTGGTGTTGGGGTTGTGTGTGGGTGGTGTTGGGGTTGTGTGTTGGTGGTGTTGGGGTTGTTGTGGGTGGTGTTGGGGTTGTGTGGGTGGTGTTGGGGTTGTTTGTGGGTGGTGTTGGGGATGCGTGCATGGTGTTGGGGATGTGTGGGTGGTTTGAGGATGTGTGGGTGGTGTTAGGGATGTGTGGGTGGTGTTGAGGGTGTGTGGGTGGTGTGTGGGGTGTGTGGGTGGTGTTGAGGGTGTGTGGGTGGTGGTGTATAGTTTGTTATTGTTTGGATCTGATTTTCATCGTGTTTTCGACCGCATAAGGATGACTTTACTGGGTGCAGTTGATTAGGCAGGTTGGGTTTTTAGGCAGGCTATGTTTAGGGCACCTTTTCTAGACCCCTCCCTGTGTGGGGTGAGCAGAGTGGCTTCTCGTAAGGGCTGCTCAGTCACACAGACAGGACCGGATTGCACTGCTGTCTAGATCCCAGTGCATAAAAGACCATCTTATCTGTGCCGCCCATGTGCAGAGTTGTGACTAAAGACTCCCGGCAGTCATCTCTGCCTGTCCCCGTCGCCACTCGTCAGTCGCCATAGGACTTTTGGGGGTATAAGGGGTTTTGATGATGATGAGTGGTATGATGAGCTGGGTGATGTCTGTGAGTGTGTTGATTTATGTGGTAAGGCTGGAGCGCAGGCTGCAACCACACATCTTGGCTCTCCCTTTTCTGATCCAGTGGTGCAAGTGTTGCAACGACTGGGGAATGGGAGAATTGCATTGGAATGCCGATAGCCCAGTTTGTTGGGTTTTGCCTTAGTTGTTGGGTTTCCATGGTGGTCACCTCTTCTGCTTACACCGCCGTTGGAGTCTTGTTGGAGCTCTGGAAGCATGTCTGCTTGATGTGGGGCTCCACCGCAGATATTTCGTCCGGGGTTTACTCCCGTAGCCTTATATCTGCCAAGGTTAATCCGCAAGGCAGCGGGGCGGTGGTTGGTAGGCGCCAGGACGTGTCCACATGCCAGTAAGCCGATGCGCCATCCCTCTGGGGCTCACTGCTATTCCGAGATCCCCCGAGGAGGAACAGTAGGAGTCTTGATGGTGAGAAGGCTGTGTACTGGCTGGGGAAGACTTATGCAAGTTGCTTCTCTGTTCGCCACCAGGGCTAGCCAGCGGCTGCAGCCGAAAGTGAAAGGGGGGTAAGCAGTGCTTGCACCTTAACACTAACATAATGCTGCCACACTAGATGTATTTCACCACCCTGTGTAGTGTGCGTGTGTGTCTGTGTGTGTGTACACACACACACACACACACACACACACAGTGTACACACATTCTTACTAAGGTAGCAGTGAACCGATGATTCTGCTTAATCCCACAGCGAATAAAAACAGCAGTTTGTGTAGCATGAAATCAGCATCTTTAGAAAGAAATCTGTTTCGCATCAGTTACATACAACTGGATTAATTAACTGAATGGGATTAAACGTTTGAAGATAATATCAGTATAAATTAATAATAAACAGGCAACCCCATAAACAGCCTACACACAGCTGTGCCTGATGCATGATGTTCTTTAACATACTTACCGATTTCTACTTATGTTTAATTGTCTAAACGTAAATTCATATAGGTTGGCCCATTGCTCTATCCATTTTAAAATCAAATTAACAGTACATACCAGCAGAAAGGTATGATATAATACAAAACAACAAAGCCCAACCATAAATTAAGCAACGGGGAACTAAGTAACCAATCACTTTTAAATTAATACATAATTTTTACTACGTAGTACAGTGATCCCTCGGTTAACGAGCACAATCCGTGCAGAAGGTTGCTCGTTAACTGAAAAACTCGTTAACCGAAACCATTGTTTCAATGGGTTTTTGAGTAATTGGTTCCAGCTCACCGAAAATTTCCTAAATTCAACAAAAATGGTAGAAAAGTTCACTTACTTTGAGGTGTGTATGTAGAAGGCTCCTGGATGATGATGATGTGCATTTGAAGTGGGAGGTGGAGGAGGAGAAGGGAGAAGAGAAGGAAGTGGAGGTGGAGGAGAAGCATTTTACTGCTTCTTGGAAGGTGAGTCACCTTCCATGAAAATGTCAGGAACCTCTGGACTGACAGATTCTCCACCATGAACATCTTCTCTCCTTGAATTGGAAGGCTGAGGGCTAGCATCTTGTTCCCTCTGCCTTTTACTGAAGAAAGTGTCAATTGTGGTCTGTGGGGCATCTCTCCTCCTCATCATTAACTTATGTTTAAAGAAGGAGACCATTGTGTCCTCAACATGACACAAAGTTTGTTCTGATTTTTCCACATCTGGGTGCCTTGAAGCCAGTTTCCTGAACTTCTCCCAGTGGTGAACAACATCTTTCAATTCTGAAGAAGACATATGGTCATCACTTTCCTTTTCCTCCTCACCACTGTCAGCTTCTAACATCTCATCCAGTTGCTGCAAGTCTTCAGGAGTAAGTTCCTCCTCATGAGACATCACAAGCTCTTCGACATCATCCTCCTCCACTTCAAGTCCCAATGATTGACCAATGGACACAATCTCCTGGTCCAACTCTGTGTCATCCTGAAATCCCTCAAAGTCATGGACTACTGATGGCCACAGTGCTTTCCAGGAAGAATTGAGGTATCTAGTGGAGACTTCTTGCCATGATGACACAATCAATTTTACAGCCTCCAGGATGTTGAATTGTGACTTCCAGAACTGTTTCAGTGTTAGTTCAGGATCAGTGGAAGTTGCCTGATGACACCTCCTAAACTACCACAAAGTAACAAAAAACAAGATAGAATAACAAGTTACCCTAATTGTGTAGCAGCAACAAGTAAGTAGTAGAACAAGTGGTAACATTATAACAGCTATGTGGGGGACTCTCAAGTGGTAACATAAGGACTAGCAGGCCTAACCAACAGAAAACCCTTGAAGGCACAGTGTGATGGTTGTGGTCAGAAAGTACCAGGCTAACGACAGGGGCTCAAGTAGTATCTTTCTTGGAGTATCACCTATCAACCACAGCTGAGCTCAACAGCCCTCCACCATAGCAGATGTATGTGTATGTGAAACACACACACACTTCCAACAGTGACATCATCTAGACTGTCGCCATCTTGGATACTATGTCATCGACGCCATTTTAGAAAAGGTTATCCATCCAGCCCAGCCGATGAGACATAAACAGGAGTACGATGCCAAAAAACTACAATCAACTCTACGGTATTAGGTATGTCACAAACAATCATTAGTTTATACAGTCTCTCCTCGACTTACGACGGGGTTCCGTCCTGACAACCAGGTCGTAAGTCGAAATTCTAAAATGGGTGTCTCTTTTTCTTCTCAGCACCACGAGAACTCTCACTTTTACGCTTGCCAGCCATTTTAAAGGGAATTACAAACGAAAAGTATGTCAGTACACAGCGTGATCACTAACGTCGGGACTTGAAAATACGTAATGTGAAAAATATTTTATACGACCATGGCAGTCATACGTCCGGGTTGTCGTAAGTCAAATATGTCATAAGTTGAGGAGAGACTGTATATACACATTTTATATATATTGTACAACATACCATCACACGGTAGACGTTGTGATAAGTTATTAATTATCAAGTGCCTTGTAACAATGAATTAAAAGATAGTTTGTACAATTAATTATCACACTACCTTATTGTGAATGGATTGGAAAAGTTATTAAATATTTAACTTTAATAAACATTTATGGATCATTTATATGTTTTAAGCAATCAACAAGTTGTAAACCATAATGAAAACTTAGATAGTGATTCAAGTGACAATGTACTCCATGACAGAGTTAACATTGAAACAAGTGAACTCAAAGGTGTGCATGAATTACAAGTCACAGAACCTAAACTACAAGCATACACTTGGATTGAAGGTAGTGAAGCAGTCATAGATATAACATATAAAGAATTATTATTTACACAACTTAGGTCAGGACGTTCTTATGACACTACACCTCTGTATAGTGAACTTTAACTTCTGACACTACACCTGAGTATAGTGTATTGGTATCTTCTACTTCATGTACTAGTACTTTACCAACATTTCAGTTAACTAGTAAACCTCTAACCACTAACATGACTGACCAAGTGCTGCAAGCAACTAATGTGTGGAAAATACAACCACAGCATGATCGAATCCCAGACTTCACAGGGGAAGATCCTAACTACTGTATAATGTATTAACATTTATCTGAGCATGTGAGGATGTGATGAGACATAATGTCCAGAATGACAAGGACCAAAAAGCATTCGTCTGTGGTCACATTAAACCAGGCTGTCGCACAAATCGACTAATGAATGCTACGGGTTTTACTCAAACAAAATATGATGAGTTTAGAAACAATTTGATCGGTTTCTTTGATCAGGGAGCAATTGGTGGTCATCTTACATGGATTTTTAGAATGGTAAACCAAACCGTGCCACTAGCCCAAACACAGGTTGTCTATATGGCACAATACAGGTAAAAGAAATACTGTAATTGTCCTAAGGACAAACACATAAAGGGAATATACATTTCTTTGCAAAGTAAAAATGTCCCCCCTCCTCCACCCCAGGTCAGCAAATGTTATTCGTGGATTTGGCGAATCGTGGCCATTTTGAGATCCTAATCCTCGCAAATTTGGGGGCCCTCTGTACTAATGTTGTTGCACAGCCCACTCAATTACCAATTGGTAGCATTACACCAACGCAAGAACAAACGAGGCAGGAGAAGTTGGATCAAATGACTCCACATGTCAAGGTGATTGACCATCTTCAAGGAAAAGTGAACTCCTAGAGTTACTAGCCGACTACAGGGACATAGTAGCATTACCTGGAGAACCGCTGGGTCAAACAAAATTAACCTCACACAGCATATCTTTAAAACCAGACACTAACCCTGGCTACATACCAGCTTACAGACTACCACACAACCAACGGCCCATAGTTGAAGACATGGTTAAAGATATGATGGAACAGAAGGTAATCACACATTTGTCATCCCCTTGGAATTCTCCTCTTTTTCTAGTTCCAAAGAAAGATGGAGGATGGCGCCCTGTTATTGACTTTGGACGAGTCAATGAAGCAACCACACCAGATGCCTGTTCTGAGTGATTTGTTGCAATCCTTGGGAAAAGAATGCAGTTTTTAGTAATCTCGCTCTTCTTGGCGGGTATTGGCAAATTTCTCTCAATGAGAAATCCATTAAGGTGACTGTATTCAGCACTCCCTTGGGACATTTTGAATTTTTAAAAATGCCATTTGGACTACGAAATGCGCCATTAACATTTCAACGAATGATCAACACGAAAGACTAATAAGAAAAGTGGAGGCTCATGGCATTAAAGGAGATACAGTATAGTCTCGATTTACGCGGATTTGGCTCACGCGTTTGGTCATTTACGCGGCATCTTGCCAGACCGACAATTTTTATTTACACGGTTCATTCCATCATTTACGCGGGAAGCAGCGCGGGCAGGGTGCGCACAAGGTCGCCCAGTCAACAAAACATTACCGAGTTCTTCACCCACCAGAGCCGGCCCAAGTCAGTGATAGTGAGGATATGGACTTTGAGGGGTTTGACAAAGAGGCCCTGCAAACCTCTGTGGTGGATAGTGATACAGGTGATACAAGTGATACAGATGAGGGCCAATAATCTGCCCTCTGCCACGGAACTAACCCCCCCATCCCCGTGTGCCCAGCCATTTCTTCTACTAAGGTAAGTGTTAAAAAACCTATTATTATTGATATTTCTCTTACATATTAATTGTGTGTGCATACCATCATAAATTAAGATGTTATTTTTACTACAACGTACGAATTATATCGGAAAAAGTGTAGTTTGGGGGTCGGCCCAGTCTCTATTTCAATTAATCCCATATGTTCTGTTATTTCGTTTACGCGTTTCTCGTTTTACGCAGACCTCCACGGGTTCAATTGACCGCGTTAATGAAGACTATACTGTATTCTAAAATGGATTAGTGCTTGGACAAGAAATGGCAAGTGAGCATTAACGACACTAAATCCAATTGGAGTAACGTCACTAGTAGAGTACCCCAAGGCTCAGTACTGGGACTGTATGTATATTATGTATGTTGTATGTATACCATGTATGTACTCTATATATACACATTATTTCTCTAGTCAGTAGCGTGTGGCAATGCCCGTTTCATGTCACCACACGCTTAGATAAATGTGACTGGCGACATCTGGAAGCTACTAGTATACCACTTACCACATGTCGCCTGAGAGGTCAGAGTGAGTTCAGTTGACCCTATAGGAGTGTAAGGACTACCTGCGCTTGTAAGCGCACCCCTATATATTTCCGTTTATAAGAACCTACAGAACTCTACAGGTGTTTATGTTCGCTCCTGTAGTTAGAACCAAGTACCCCGAACATCTCCAGGGACCATTATTCTTTATTATATACATACACGACATAGATATGAGTGTAGACAACAACATAAGTAAATTTGGTGATGACACTAAAATAGGGCGTGTAATTAAATATGACAAGGACCCCGCAAAACTACAGGAAGATCTAAACAAATTTTTCGAATGGTCTGAAAATGGCAGATGAAATTCAATGTGGACAAATGTAAAGTACTTAGTCTAGGAGAAGTAAACAGAGAAACCAGTTATCAGATGAACAATGATGTTACAGAGAAATCTGACTGCGAGAAAGATTTAGGATTAATGATAAGTAGGAACCCTAAGCCAAGTAAACAATGTGTATTTGCTCGAAACAAGGCTAATAAAGTACTTAGGTTCATACAAAGGAGTGTTAGTTACAAGACTAGAGAGGTCATCCTAAAACTATATCTTGTGCTTGTGAGACCTCACTTGGATAACGCAGTTCAATTCTGGTAACCGTATTACAGAATGGATATGGACTTCCTAGAAAGAATTCAGAGGAGAATGACAAGACTAATCCCGGGCATTAGGAACCTTGAGTACAGAGACAGGTTAAAACATCTTAATTTGCATTCCCTCGAGAGATGTAGAGTGAGGGTCGATATGATAGAGGTGTAAAAATTTAAGTCAGGGCTAAAAAAAGGGAACATATCAAAGGTACTCAAACTATCCAACCAGGAACGAACTCGTAACAATGGCTGTAAATTAGACAAATTTAGATTTAGGCGCGAGCTAGGTAAACATCGGTTTGGAAATATAGTGGATGAATGGAACAAGTTACTAAATATCATCATTAACTCGAATACGCTGGATAGCTTCAAACATAGGTTGGATGGATGTATGAGAGATAAGGGTTGGGTGTAAATGGGACTGCCCAGTATGGGCCAATAGGCCCACTGCAGTTTCCTCCATTCTTATGTTCTTATTTGAAAAAGGGGAACGTGTTGTGGACATAGCCGCTGTGCTTGGTCTAACCCCCACAACGGTGCGTACTATCCGAACGAAAGCTGACTAGATTTAGGTTAGTGCTGGAAGTGGTTCTTCTCCGAGTGCTACTAAGACGACTCGTACTAGAAGCACTGTGATAGAGAAGGTGGAAAACATGCTAACAATATGGATGGAGGACCAGAATTAACCCAATGCCCCTGTGAGCCTTATGGATATCCAGCAAAGGCCAGATCCTTGTTTGATGATTTAAAGGCAGAAGAGGGTGAAGGATCGAAGGAAGAGACCTTTACAGCCAGCTGAGGCTCGTTTCAAAGATTTAAGTGTCATTATAACTTCATCAACATAAAGATGACTGGTGAAGCTGCCAGTTCAGATATGGTTGCTGCCGAGTCATTCCTGCCAGAATTCAAACGGATTATCCAGCAAGGAGGCCACTCACTGAAGCAAGTCTTGAATGTGGATGAGACTGGTCTCTTTTGGAAGAGGATGCTTGGGAGGACCTATATCTCCAAGGAGGAGACAAGAGGGCCAGGTTTTAAAGTGGCAAAAGACCGCTTGATGCTGCTGCATGGCGCGAAAGCTGTCGTTGACTTCAAACTGAAGCCAATGCAGATTTCTCGTGCTGCCAACCCACAGGCCCTGAAAGGTTACTCTAAGGATCACTTTCCTGTCATTTACAAGACAAACAAAAAGGCATGGATAACCGGCGCCATATTTAGCCAGTGGTTAAACGTGTATGCCGTCCCTGCACTGAAGGAATACTGTGCCAAGGAGAACCTTAACTTCAAAATTCTTCTGATCCTTGACAATGCTCCAGCTCATCCTCCCAATCTCGATGACTTGCATGACAGTGTAAAAGTTGTCTTCCTGCCTCCCAACACGACAGCACTGATGTAGCCTATGGACCAAGGCGTCATCACCGCATTCAAGGCGTATTATTTACGCCGTACCATGGCCCAGCTGCTCAAGGCTACAGACGGAGAAAATAAACCAACGATCCGAGAATATTGGACTGGCTTCAACATTCTTCATGCTATTGACAAAATTGGTAAGGCATGGGAAGAGGTTTCAGAAAGTTGCCCGAATGATGTGTCGCGTAAACTGTGACCCGAGTGTGTCAGCAGTTTTACGGGATTTACGGACTTACGGGTAGTCTCAGCTGTGAATAGGGATAACCTCAGCTTGGTTAGACAGGCAGGCTTTGATGAACTGGAATCAGAGGATATTGAGCACGTCCTGGCATCCCATACAGAAGAGCTCACCAACGAAGATCTGCAACAATTAACAAAACACAATCCCATTGAAGACGACAACAAAGACGAAGAAGAACCTCAATGAACGCTAATTTCCAAGAGGCTGGCATAATCGTTGAACATATCCCAGCAAGCAATGCAAATGCTTCTAGATGACGACCCAAACAGAGAACGTAGCTCAAAGGTTCAACAGAGCATTGATGACAGTCTTGGTTGATACACCGAGATCTATATGGAGAAGATAAGTAGCACCAGGCAGTCAACACTGGATACATTTATTCATCGCGGGACAGCAGAAGGAGCTTGTTCACAACAGCCGGTAGCCAAGGAGGAGCAAACACCAACGGAGGAGGAGCAAACATCAACGGAGGAGGAACAAACAACAACTGAGGAACCCCAGTCAGAGCAGGAGGAGGCAGCCGCAGAGTCTCAGTGACTCACCACCCTCCCCCTTCACCCCCGCCATCCTCCTCCTTCGCTCCACTACCCACCACACACTCACTCTACCACCTCTGCCCATCGGTGTGTATCAATACAAACTTAGTACTGTAGTTCTATATACTATTTTCTATAGAATTGGCAATGATTTTCTGTATACAGTATGTAACTTTTTTCACGGGGCAAAGGGAGGCTCAGGAACATAACTCCCGTATTTTATCTTTCTTATGGGGAAAATTGATCCGCTTAACATTGTTTCGCATAACGTCGTGTTTTCGGGAGCATAACACTGACGTTAAGCGAGGACGCCCTGTGTTGGCAGTCCCTGATTATACTCAACCTCTCACCCTGTACACCGACACCTTTGGACAAGGGCTAGGAGCTGTTCTCATGCAGTTAGACACTAGAGGAAAAAATAGAGTGATTGCTTATGCAAGCCAAAAACTTAATGATGCAGAAACGCGCTATTCAGTAACGTATCTAGAAGCGTTAAATGTTGTCTGGTCATAAAAGAAATTCAGAGATGTGATATTTGGACATCCAAAAAGAGTTCATACTGATCTTGCAGCCGTAACGGAGTTGTTCCAGGGAAAGAACCTCTCAAGAATTCGCACCCAACTTTAAATACTTACCGGGACAACCGAACGCGGTTGCCGATGCACTGTCTAGACACATAGCTCCGGCTATGCCAATATCCTCGTTCACTCTACAAAATTTAAGAGCTGAACAGCAACAAGATCCAATGTAGTCTGAAATAATTTATGCTCTCGAATCAGGTGATGAGGACAATCTACCAAAGTTACGTCTTCCATTCAAATCTTCCATTCAAACAGTTTGAACTGAGACAAGACATACTGCACCGCACAACAAACACAGTGCACAATACTGTCACACAAATTGTCGTACCTGACAGTCTATGAGACACGGTACTCAGCCAAAAATTAACTTAGTCCTTCTTATATCTACAGCCTGGATGAAACTCTTTGGTGGGTCAGATCTGGCCCATGGACCTTAGTTTGGGAACCCCTGGTTTTGTGAAATAAAACAAAGTAAGGTTACAAGGACAGTTTAGAAAATGTGTATTAAGGGAAATACAGGAGATTTAATATTAATAAGACATTAAATGTCAGTAATAATACAGGGTATTCAAAAGATGAGAAATTTACTCTCTATAACATTTTAAACATGTAAAAGTAGTTAAAAAACAATAGCAAGACACACTTATTATTATTATTTTTTAACTTGATGTACAATCTTGTTCAAGATTCTTTGAACAGCTGCAGACAGCCGGCAACTCAAGGCCGTTTGTTTACTATACTACTTAGTAAAAACAATGAATGAATGTAAAACTGATCGGTGATTGGTTACTCAGTTCCCCGTTGCTTAATTAATGCTTGGGCTTTGTTGCTTTGCATTATATCATACCTTTCTGCTGGTATGTACTGTTAATTTGATTTTAAAATGGATAGAGCAATGGGCCAACCTATATGAATTTATGTTTAGACAATTAAACATAAGTAAAAATCGGTAAGTATATTAAAGAACATCATGCATCAGGCACAGCTGTGTGTAGGCTGTTTATGGGGTTGCCTGTTTATTATTAATTTATACTGATATTATCTTCAAATGTTTAATCCCATTCAGTTAATTAATCCAGTTGTATGTAACCGATGCTAAACACACTTTTTCCTAAAGTCGCTGATTTCATGCAACACAAAGTGATGGTTTAATGCGTTGTGGGATTAAGCAGAAACATCGGTTCACTACTACCTGTAGTAAGTGTGTGTGTGTGTCTGGGTCAGCCTGTGTATGTGTTTAATAATGATGTCGTTCAATTGAAGGTGATGGTAATTTATGTTACAAACCATCCTTCTGATGGTGTGAATTAGTATGGTAACATATGCTTAATACTTTTACAAGCCTTTATCAAGCAATATTAATGTCATTCCAAGACTCTGAATATTGTAAACACCAAATGGTGTTTCTTTTGTCAAGTGACTATTTGCCCCCCACCAAAAAAAAAAAAAAAAAAAACCTTGTTTCTCACTTGTGTAGATTACTTCACCTTTAGTCTGGTATCCTTATAAAAAAATTTATTCAATTTTTTCCAAAAATGTGCATGATGTACTATAAATTTGTATCTTATTTATTTATTTATTCATTCATTACTTTTTATAAATGCCTAATAAAATATAAATATAACGCTGACGTTATTGGCGGAAGGTGAGGGAGACAGAGGTGTTGTCAGTGCTGACTACCCTTCCACCCCCTCAATTGTAGAAGGCTCCTGCCAACATGGAATACCACACGCAGAAAATCACTGAACGTGGAAGAATAATCGGCATGAAGGAGGCTGGGTTTTCACCTACTGAAATTGCCCGAGAATTGGGGGTTTCTCGGTCAACTGTGTATTATTGGATAAAGCGATGGGAAGAGGAGGGAAGTTTAAAGGACAACCACACGAGACAGGAAGGCCGAGCAGAACAACACCTGCACAAGTTGAAGCCATCCGGAATTTTGCTGAAGCCACCCCTTCAAGACTTCATTTTCAATAAGAGAAGATCTCCAATTAAATATTTCCCCTTTAACAATCAGACAAAGACTTCATGAAGGAGGCATTCATCATAGAACTCCCGCCACCAAGGAGAAGTTAAATGAGCGAGAGCAGGTTACAATTTGCACGACGGTGTGCTGAAGAGGGCCTAGATATCTAGGGAAGAGTAATATTCACTGATGAAAATACTTTCTCATCTACCTCTTATGGAAGGTTGCATTGCTGGAGGAGAAACAAAACCCGATATGCTAGACAGCATATTTATGAGGAAGTAAGGAGTAGCCATGTGACTTGCAATGTTTGGGGAGAGATATATTTGCAAGGACAGTGAGTTCTGCTATAACGCGTGTTTTGATAACGCGAATTTGCTCTAACGCGATTTATGAATTCGGAACAATATTTGTATAACGCGAACGCTTGTTTGCTATAACGCGATTTTGGCTTACTATTTCTCCAATTTTGTGGTATTAACTGTGAATATGGTAAAGAAGAATATCTCCAAAAAGCGTTCTGATGATAGAATTCCCGGTGATTATCGTAAAAGAAAGGATATAACACTTGAAGAGAAGCTCGATGTTATCAACCTCAAAATCACCCTTCTCCCCCATCAAGTTACATTCATATTTTTTCAAGGTAAAGTGTTAAATTTACTGTATGATTTCATTATTAGATATGAATGTAACATTTATTTAGACTGTGCTATCCTTTGTGTTAGGCTAACTACTAAATTTTTTCGATTTCGAGTAATCTGCACCTAACCCTATTTTCTCCATAAGCCCTGTTATTTCTATTACGCGATTTTCTATAACACGATATTTTACAAGAACACAATTATCGCGTTATAGCAGAACTACCTGGAGTTGGAGAGCTGACTGACATAGAAGGAAGATTCACAGCTGAACAGTACAGCCACTCCTCGACTTACGACCTACTCGACTTACGACCACCTGGACATATGACCACCCCAGTTGTACAATTTTTTTTTCAAATTACGTATTTTCGAGTCCCGACGTTAGTGATTGCACTGTGTACTGACAAATTTTTCGTTTGTAATTCCCTTTAAAATAGCTGGCATGCTTAAAAGTAAGAGTTTTGTGGTGCTCAGAAGGAAAAGAGACAACCCATTTTAGATTTTCTATGTATTATCTTCGCATTTTCCACTTACGACCAATTTGACTTATGACCTGGATTTGGCTCCCTAACCCCGTCAAAAGTCGAGGAATTGTTGTATAGTGATTTCTGCTATAACGCGTGTTTTGATAACGCGAATTTGCTCTAACGCGATTTATGAATTAGGAACGATATTTGTATAACGCGAACGCTTGTTTGCTATAACTGGATTTTTGCTTACTATTTCTCCAATTTTGTGGTACAGTATTAACTGTGAATATAGTAAAGAAGAATATCAACAAGAAGCGTTCTGGTGATAGAATTCCTGGTGATAATCGTAAAAGAAAGGATATAACACTTGAAGAGAAGCTCGATTTTATCAACCTCAAAATCACCCTTCTCCCCCATCAAGTAAAGTGTTACATTTACTGTATGATTTCATTATTAGATATGAATGTAACATTTATTTAGACTGTGCTATCCTTTGTGTTAGGCTAACTACTAAATTTTCTCGATTTTGAGTAATCTGCACCTAACCCTATTTTCTCCATAAGCCCTGTTATTTCTATTACGCGATTTTCTATAACACGATATTTTACAAGAACACAATTATCGCGTTATAGCAGAACTACCTGTATTTAGAAATAATCGAAGACGTTATGCGTCCCTCAGTGCGTGCATATACTTTCCCATTTCCCGAAAACATAATTTTCATGCACGATAGGTGTACTATCCATACCGCACGGATTGTAACGCAGTGGTTTGCAAAACAAAGAAATTTGCAAGTTTTAGACTGGCCAAATAAAAGTTGTGACATGAACCCTTTTGAGAACGTTTGGGCCAATACTGTGAACATATGGAGCCAGCTGAAGAGAGAACCAGGGTGCAGCTGCAGGAGTATACACATCGTGAGTGGGAGGTCCTGAGGCGGAAGCCGCAACTGATAAACAATCCATACGCCTCCGTTCCCAACAGGCTGTAGCAAGTAATCGAGAATGAAGGTTGCTGGACTAAATATTAATGTCAGAAATAATTTCCTTGATCAACGGCACATACTGAAAGGACATCGAAATGAAAAATTTTTTCCATGTGAACTGAAATAAATATAATTTTCATGAATAAATGTCAAATCGTATACGTAATAAATGTAAAGAAAACAACCCTCTTCTAATATCCTCACTTATGCAGGATGTGTTCAGGATGATTTAAGTCAAACACATCATAAGATTATACAGTAAAGCTTCGAATAACGATGGTAATGTGTCCTCCAATATTGCAGTTTAAGGTGATTCATCGTATTGCGAATCATTAATTACCATTAAAATAAAGCAATAATAATGAGAAGAGTTCCCAAGTGTGATCTTTTCATATCTTTTGTGTGGCTTTTTACCCTCTTTTCCCCCAAAACAATACAATTAATGAAAATTGCAAACTATATTCTTTAAATAATGTTTCTGAATGCACCTTATACAATATAAATGATTAACAATATGGTCACACACGAGGAGATGGGACGATAGTTCTACATGAGAAATTTAAGAAAATATGACCCTGGTTGTTGTTGTAGTGAAATTATTGCAAAAAAATATTTATGTTTCAATTAATGTTATTTAATCTAATATGCTATAGGACTACCCGTGTGTCTGTCTGTGTGTGTGTCTGTTCTGGGCGGCCGAAACAGCAAAATCTTGTTTTTCATCAAACTTGGTGAAAAAATCGCAAAAAATTCGTAGAGTGGAACAAACCTGGTCCCACGTCAATGGTTTTTTAGGAAGGCATTAATTAACCATTTTATTTACGCTGGAAAACAATGTCGCTGTACGCTGTTCAGCAAGACGGCGGTTGAGAGCTAGCCAAGCACTAGCGTTCGAATTTTCACGCCTCGGTAACTGCACCACCGGACTCGCCACCGGGCACGAAGGGCCCACGAACACTTGTGTACAGTAAAGTAACCACTGATAATAAAAAAAAATGAAACTGATAGTGGAATACCAACGTACATGTGCACACTCAAGCAAACATAGTCATTTATCTTATAAAGAATATGTACAAAAGATTCACTATTGTTTATTACTGAATACAGGTATGTATTTGATTGAATTAATGTTTACAGTATATACTATATGTGAAATGTACAATGCAATTCATTAATAATACATAGAATATTAAAACACACACGAGGAGAAAAGACGGCATTGTTTTCGTGAGTAATGATGGTTCTACATAAGAAACTGAAGAAAATAAGACCCTGGTTGTAGCTGTAGTGAACTTAATGTAAAAAAATTGAATACATGTATGTATGTTTTAAGTAATGTTACTTAATATTTATAAATGGAACACTAGAAGTAGCTAACCACTAATGGTAAAGAAATAAAGCGAGACGATTGGGAACGCCAACGTATGTACAGTAAGTGCGTACATGTGAAATCATATCGTTATTTCTCTACATACAAATATGAAAGTAACACTTATTTACTGTTCATATATGTTTTAAATAATATTTATGAATGTAAAACAAAAATTCTACTCACCAATGATGAAATCATCAGGTTCAACTCTGGCTGGAGCTGTAGCTTTCTATAAAGCTATAAAGTACACTTACTTTGAGGTGTGTATGTAGAAGGTTCCTGGTTGATGATGATGATAGGAATTAGAAGTGGGGCTGGAGGAGAAGGGAGAAGAGACGGAAGTGGGGATGGAGGAGAAATCACCTTTCAGGGGACCAATGCTTGATGTCCGTCATTTCACCAATAAAATTTTAAGTTCACTAGGTGTAATTTAAGATTATTTTACTTAAATCAACACTGCACTGCACTATATATTATCAATATACAGCCCCCAACAGGGAAGCATGCCAAGTTCATGCTTGCCTTTATGTCTCACGAGTTAAAGGCGTAGAAGCCTGAAGAGTCAAGGGCGTAGAAGCCTGAAGAGTCAGTGGTTTATGTCATGAAGTTATTGGAAGCTCCAACAACTTTTCCTGAATACGAATTCGCAATTTTCGATTTACACCAGGTACCTACTTTACTGCTAGGTGAACAGGGACTAGTGGGGGCTAGGAAGTAAGTCCAAACAACTTCCACCGGCCCGGGAATTGAACCCGTGACATCTCGCTTGCGAGGAAAGAACGGTACCGCATCTACCACCGATCCCCCAATAATTTCAATGTAAAAATGCAAAATATTCAAGACACCAACAAAATAGATGTTCACTCCACACTCAACAAAGCCCAACTAACGCCTGGTGGCTGAGTCAAACGTCTGATTGGCGCACAAAAAACTAGTTCTCTGTACTGCATATATTATCAATATGTTAAATAAATGTTAAAATTACTAATAATTTTAATATAAGAAATTCAAAAATATTAAAGCACAACTTTCTTGATATTTTCTCCACTGGAAACGAATGTAAACATAGAACAGATTACAGAATTGGCATATTAGCCCATCAACTGATCAGCTGATGAGTACAACAAAACGTGATGTTCGTAAGGATTTCGTTAATCGAAGTTTTGTTCGTTAACCGAATTGAAGATCCTAATGGGAGGTAATTCGTTAACCGAAAGTTCGTTAATCGAACCGTTCGTTAACCGAGGGACCACTGTACCATGGGACCTCGCTGCTCTTCGTAGCTGGCAAGATTATTGCCCAAGTCCTCCTAAACAGGTAGTAGGCAGCTACCAAACAGGGAGGTACTACTGCCTGAGAAAATATTGGAAGCATAATGTGTTGTCTAATGGTAGACCCTGCTGCCAAATGGCATCACGAAAATTGTGACCAAGTCCCAGGTTGCTAATCTGACTTTCTGCTTCATTTACACACAATTGCAGGGTCTCAATTGTTTCTCTTACCATTGACAACACAACATACATATATCATTTCACACTTTTGATTTTTTTTCATTTTTGTATTTATAGTTTTTTATTATTAAAATTATTATTATTATTACAGTTACTGTATTATTATCATCATTATTTTACTATTTTATTTTTGTTTGTTTTATCATAAATTTTACAGTCAACCCTCACTTTACGCGGTTAATGTAACCCACAGGGTACCGCGGAAAGTGAGAAACGCGTAAAGTGAATAACA
>NW_024735554.1:16109752-16172407 GCF_018991925.1 Homarus americanus | reverse complement strand
CCTGTCTTACCTCCAACTGTCTTACACTCACGTCTGTCTTACCCGTCTTGTCTTACACCCGACTGTCTTACATCCCGCCTGTCTTACACCTTCAGAATGTCTTACATCCCGACTGTCTTACACCACGTCTGTCCTTTACGTCATCTTACACCCACGACTGTCTTACTCTTTGTCTTACACCTACAACTTGTCTTACACACGTCCTTGCATTGTTTTACTCCCTGACTGTCTTCTACAACTGTCTTACACGTCTGTCTTATCCCACGACTGTCTTTACACCTGCTCCCTTACACCACCTGTCTTACACCCGATTGTCTTACACGACTGTCTTACACCCACGACTGTCTTACACCTACAACTGTCTTACACCTGTTTATCACACCGATCTGTCTTACACCCACAGCTCTTTACTCCTGACTCTTACACCTACAACTGTCTTACACCCCGTCGTCTTACATCACGACCTTACACCTACAACTCTCTTACACCACATGTCTTACACCCACAGTGTCTTACACCCATCTGTCTTACACCCACGACTGTCTTACATCCACGCCTGTCTTACACCTTCGAATGTCTTACACCCACGACTGTCTTACACCCACGACGTCTTACACCCACGTCTGTCTTACACCCACGACTGTCTTACACCACGACTGTCTTACACCACGTCTGTCTTCCCACCCATTGTCTTACACCCACGTCTGTCTTACACCCCGTCTGTCTTACACCCACGTCTGTCTTACACCCATACCTGTCCATCATGAATGTCCTTTTACCCACGACTGTCTTACACCCACGACTGTCTTACACCCGTCTGTCTTACATACGACTGTCTTACACCACGACTGTCTTACACCCGTCTGTCTTACACCCACGACTGTCTTACACCCACGTCCTGTCTTACACCGACATCTTACACCCACGACTGTCTTACACCCACGTCTGTCTTACACCCCTGACTGTCTTACACACTTCTGTCTTACACACGTCTGTCTTACACCCACGTCTGTCTTACCCCTTCATCTTACACCTGACTGTCTTATCCACGCCTGTCTTACACCTCCCAACTGTCTTACACTCCACGTCTGTCTTACACCCACGTCTGTCTTACACCCACGACATCTTACATCCGCTTACATTTACACCTTCGAATGTCTTACATCACACGACTTGTCTTACACCCACGTCTGTCTTACACCCACGTCTGTCTTACACCCACAGCATCTTACACCACGTCTGTCTTACACGTCTGTCTTACACCACGACTGTCTTACACCCGTCTGTCTTACACCCACGTCTGTCTTACACCCACGTCTGTCTTACACCACGACTGTCTTACACCTAGCTGTCTTACATCCACGACTGTCTTACACCTACAACTGTCTTACCCACATCTGTCTTACACCACGACTGTCTTTACACCTACGACTGTCTTACACCCACGTCTGTCTTACCCCATGACTGTCTTTTACCCTAGACTTTACACACCTGCTGTCTTACACCCACGTCTGTCTTTACACCCCGTCTGTCTTACACCCACGACTGTCTTACATCACGCCTGTCTTACACCTTCGAATGTCTTACACCCACGACTGTCTTACACCGACTGTCTTACATCACGACTGTCTTACCCCATCTGTCTTACACCCGTCACACCCTGTCTTACACCACGACTGTCTTACACCCACGTCTGTCTTACACCCACGTCTGTCTTACACCACTGTCTTACACCCACATTGTCTTTTCATCATGACGTCTTACACACGACTGTCTTACACAACTGTCTTTACACATCTGTCTTACCCCCATTGTCTTACACCCACGACTGTCTTACACCCACGACTTCGTCTTTACACCCACGACTGTCTTACCTACAACTGTCTTACACCCACATCTGTCTTACCCCGACTGTCTTACACCCGACTGTCTTACACCCACATTGTCTTACACCCGTCTGTCTTACCCCATGACTGTCTTACACCTGACTGTCTTACACCTACAACTGTCTTAACACCCACGTCCTGTCTTACACCCACATCCACGTCTGTCTTACACCCATGTCTTACACCCACGACTGTCTTACACCTATCTGTCTTACACCCACGTCTGTCTTACACCCCTTCTGTCTTACACGACTGTCTTACATCCACGCCTGTCATACACCTTCAGATGTCTTACACCCACGACTGTCTTACACCCGACTGTCTTACACCTACAACTGTCTTACACCCACGCCTGTCATACCGACTGTCTTACACCTCAGACTTCATCTTTACACCACGACTTGTCTTCACCCTCATTGTCTTACACCCGACTGTCTTTCACCTACAACTCTCTTACCCATTGTCTTACCCACGATTGTCTTACCGACTGTCTCTTACACCCACGACTGTCTTACACCCACGTCTGTCTTACCTAACTGTCTTACACCCACGTCTTTCTTACACCCACGACTGTCTTACACCCCGACTGTCTTACACCTACAACTGTCTTACACCCGACTGTCTTACACCCACGCCTGTCTTACACCCACACGCCTGTCTTACACCCACGACTGTCTTACACCCCGACATCTTACACGACTGTCTTACACCCACGACTGTCTTACACCCACGACTGTCTTACACCACGCCTGTCCTTACACCGACTGTCTTACACCCACGCCTGTCTTACATCCCACGACTGTCTTACACCTACGCTTTCTCTTACACCCGCCTGTCTTACACCCCGATTGTCTTACACCCGACTGTCTTACACCCACGACTGTCTTACACCCACGTCTGTCTTACACCCACAACTGTCTTACACCCGTCTGTCTTACACCACGACTGTCTTACACCCACGACTGTCTTACACCTACAACTGTCTTTCACCACGACTGTCTTACACCACGCCTCATCTTACCGCCTGTCTTACACCCGACTGTCTTACACCCACGACTGTCTTACACACCTACAGTGTCTTACACCCACGACTGTCTTACACCCACGACTGTCTTACACCCACAGTGTCTTACACCCACGACTGTCTTCTTCCCACGACTGTCTTACACCCATTTGTCTTACACCTACAACTGTCTTACACCCCGACTGTCTTACACCCCGCCTGTCTTACACCACGCCTGTCTTACACCCGACTGTCTTACCACGACTGTCTTACACCCACAGTGTCTTACACCCACGTCTGTCTTACTTCCACGACTGTCTTACACCTACAACTTGTCTTACACCCACGTCTGTCTTACACCCACATCTGTCTTACACCCACGACTGTCTTACACCACGCCTATCTTCACCCACGTCTGTCTTACACCCGACTGTCTTACACCCATGACTGTTTACACCAACCACTGTCTTACCCAAGCCTGTTGTTTACACCCACGACTGTCTTACACCCACGCCTGTCTTACACCCCACCTGTCTTACACCCACGTCTGTACACCTACAACTCTCTTACCCACGACTGTCTTACACCCACGACTGTCTTACACCTACAACTCTCTTACACCCGACTGTCTTACACCCGCCTGTCTTACACCCACACCTGTCTTACACCACGTCTGTCTTACACCCCGACTTTCTTACACCACAACTCTCTTACACGACTGTCTTACACCTACAACTCTCTTACGTCTGTCTTACACCCGACTGTCTTACACCATGACTGTTTTACACCAACCACTGTCTTACACCCACGCCTGTTTTAACACCCCCGACTGTCTTACACCCACGCCTGTATCTTTCCACGCCTGTCTTACACCTACATCTTTTACACCTCGCCTGTCTAACACCACGACTGTCTTACACCTACAACTGTCTTACACCCACGTCTGTCTTACACCCACGACTGTCTTACACCCGACTGTCTTACACCCGACTGTCTTACATCCAACGACTGTCTTACACCCTACAACTGTCTTACACCCACGTCTGTCTTACACCCACGTCTGTCTTACACCCGACTGTCTTACCTACAACTGTCTTACACCCACGTCTGTCACCCATCCCGACTGTCTTACACCCACAACTGTCTTACACCCGACTGTCTTACACCTACAACTGTTACATTCACGACTGTCTTACACCACGACTGTCTTACCTACAACTGTCTTACACCGCCTGTCTTACACCACGACTGTCTTACACCTACAACTGTCTTACATTCACGACTGTCTCTTCACCACGACTGTCTTACACCTACAACTGTCTTACCCACGACTGTCTTACACCACGTCTGTCTTACTCCTGACATCTTTACATCCACGACTGTCTTACACCCACGACTGTCTTACACCCACAACTGTCTTTACATTCATGACTGTCTTCACACCCACGACTGTCTTACACCTACAACTGTCTACACCCACGCCTGTCTTACACCCACGCATCTTCACACCCACAACTGTCTTACACCCACGATCGTCTTACACCTACAACTGTCTTTACACCCACGACTGTCTTACACCTACAACTGTCTTACACCCACGTCTGTCTTACACCCACGTCTGTCTTACACCCACGACTGTCTTTACACCCACGCCTGTCTTACACCCACGACTGTCTTACACCCACAACTGTCTTACACCCACGACTGTCTTACACCAACGACTGTCTTACATTCACGACTGTCTACACCCACGCCTGTCTTACACCCACGACTGTCTTACACCCACGACTGTCTTTACACCCACGCCTGTCTTACACCCACGTTCGTCTTTACACCCACGACTGTCTTACACCCACGACTGTCTTACACCCACGACTGTCTTTACACCACGACTGTCTTTACACCCACGACTGTCTTACACCCACGTCTGTCTTACATCCCACGACTGTCTTACACCCACAGCCTGTCTTACACCCACGACTGTCTTACACCCACGACTGTCTTACACCCACGTCCGTCTTACACCCATGCATCGTCTTACACCCACGACTGTCTTACACCCACGACTGTCTTACACCCACGACTGTCTTACACCCACGACTGTCTTACACCCACGACTGTCTTACACCCACAACTCTCTTTACACCCACGCCTGTCTTACACCCACGTCTGTTTTACACCCACGACTGTCTTACACCCACGACTGTCTTACACCCACGACTGTCTTACACCCACGACTGTCTTTTACACCACGACTGTCTTACACCTACAACTGTCTTACACCCACGTCTGTCTTACACCCACAACTGTCTACACCCACGCCTGTCTTACACCCACGACTGTCTTACACCCACGACTGTCTTACACCCACGACTGTCTTACACCTACAACTACCTTTTACACCCACGCACTGTCTTACACCCACGACTGTCTTACACCCACAATTCTTCTTACACCCACGATCTGTCTTTACACCCACGCCTGTCTTACACCCACGACTGTCTTACACCCACGCCTGTCTTACATCCACGACTGTCTTACACCCACAACTATCCTACACCCACGACTGTCTTCACCCACGACTGTCTTACACCTACAACTGTCTTACACCCACGTTCTGTCCTACACCCACGACTGTCTTACACCCATGACTGTCTTACACCCACAACTGTCTTACACCCACGTCTGTTCTTACACCTACAACTGTCTTACACCCACGTCTGTCTTACACCCACGCCTGTCTTACACCCACGTCTGCCTTTACACACCACGACTGTCTTACACCCACGACTGTCTTACACCCACGTCTGTCTTACAACCCACGCCTGTCCTACACCCACGACTGTCTTACACCCACGACTGTCTTACACCACAACTGTCTTTACACCCACGTCTGTCTTACACCCACAACTGTCTTACACCCACGTTGTCTTACACCCACGACTGTCTTTACACCCACGACTGTCTTACACCACGCCTGTCTTACACCCACGTCGTTTACACCCACGACTGTCTTACACCCACGACTTCTTACACCTACAGCTCTCTTACACCCACGACTGTATGAAATCACCAATACCACCACCACCACCACTACCACTACCATAAACATCATTACCAACACCATCATCTACCACTACCACCACCACTACCATCACCACCAACACCACCATACCATTATCCCACCAGACCATACCACCACCACCACCACCACCACCACCACCACCATTACCAACCACTACCACCACCACCACCACTACCACCACATCTCCACCATCACCATATCACCACCATCCATCATACCGCCACCACCAGAACCCTCCACCATCACACTGGCTCTCACCACTTCTCCACCTTCACCAGCACACCATCTCCACAACACCACACCACCATTCACAACCTCCCCCACCACTACCACCACATCTCCACCTCACCATATCGCCACCTCCACCATACCACCACCACTACATCCCCCACCACCACCACTACCACCACATCTCCACCTTCACCATATCACCACCTCCACCATACCACCACCACCACGACCCTCACCACCACCACCACCATACCACCAACACCCTCTCCACCACCACCACCACACTCTCCACCACCACCACAACAGTGACTAACCTACCCAAAGTGTTCATGACGGCACCCCACCTGGTATCACTGCCGCCGCCACGCGCCTGATAAGTCGCGCATAAACTGGCCGAAGGTAATAGTGAGTGACCCGTCAGTGTTCCGCCTCACCCCTCAAGATAGTTGGCTGGCGTCATGCACACTAACCCAGGGTGTGTTTGTGTGTGTGTGTGTGTGTGGACATTCACATCTTAATATAAACACACACACACACACACACACACACACACACACACACACACACACTATTTATGTCTCGTGTCTCGTCAAGCTGTAATAGTTAGCTTCTTTATACTCTCTGATGTAACCCTGCATTTTCTTCCCTCATCTACCATAACTACTGGTGCCAATATCTCTCGTCTACCACAACTACCACAACTACTGATGCCAATATCTCACGTCTACCACAACTACCATAACTACTGATGCCAGTGTCCCTCAAAACTGCCAAAACTACCTACATACCACAACCTTTACACACCTAGAACAACTAGACACCCTAACTCAGGTCATAAAGAAAGTCTGGTCAAGTTTGTAGAAAAAGATGAACGAACTCAATTTTCCCCCATTCTCCTAAAGGGAAATATCATTTACTTCCTGAGTCAATATTCGTCCTCACATCTGACTCACAGAAGTATATCAGAAGACACTTGAAGAACCGGAGTAGTTAATATGTATATCTTATCTACCTGGCTGTTGTGTTCTCATCATTCTTGGTCTTATTGTGAAAGAATTGTAGACAGACAGAAACATAGACTAATAGAAATACAGACAGATTGACACACAGACAGAGACGTAGAGAGAGAAAAAAACAAAATACAACCAAACAACCTCTCTCTCTCTCTCTCTCTCTCTCTCTCTCTCTCTCTCCTTTCTGACTATCTTAACAACTCGTCCTTCTTAATTAAATTGTTTGATTACTGTCATTACCACAGTTGAGGTCAAGCACAGGTCACCTCGGGTCAGCGTTTAAAGGTCATAACCCCTGTACTACTGGACTTGTGGTAATTGGTGACCTCTACGACAGAACCGGTTTTGAAGATTCTTAGTTAACTTGAAACTAGAGAGAGAGAGAGAGAGAGAGGAGGGGGGAGTAGGTCAATTTGTAAAAATCATATGACTGCACGGAAGCAGGAAGGCAATCGCATTGGTCCCGGGTTGAAACCTTCATCGAGAAGACAATCTTAGGTTAAAATATCCAGTGTGAGTGTACCAGTAGTATGACCATATTACCATCAGCTTGTAGTGTAAAAAAGGTGAGGTGGTGACTATTGTACACATTATTTATATTTATGTGTGTGTGTGTGTGTGTGTGTGTGTGTGTGTGTGTGTGTGTGTGTGTGTGTGTGTGCGTCTGTGTGTGTGTGTGTGTGTGTGTGTGTGTGTGTGTGTGTGTGTGTGTGTGTGTGTGTGTGTGTGTGTGTGTGTGTGTGTGTGCGTGCGTCTGTGTGTGTGTGCGTGTCTGTGTGTGTGTGTGTGTGTGTGTGTGTGTGTGTGTGTGTGTGTGTGTGTATGTGTGTGCGTGTGTGTGTGTGTGCGTGTGCGTGTGTGCGTGTGTGTAATTTCCTTAGACTTTAAACAACTTAACTCGTATAAAGAATATTACTAGGAACAACCACTGAAATATAAAGCTAAATATTATGATTCAGACAGTTGATAAATTTATAAATTAACTGAAAAGATAAAAACAATCACACGTAAATTCTTATGCTAACTATTTGTTAATTTTTTGCATCTGTTGTCAGTTGGACTTCACATAAAGGTTTCTCGTCACAACTTTCACGAATGACCACAACAAGTAATACTATATGGAGCCCTGAAGTCATCACTACGGTGGTTGATAAGCGAACACTAGACTTGGGGAAGAAACATATCGTTCTCGCTTACAAATGACTGTAGTTTTATGTTCGATTTCGTTGTTTTGATGATATGAGCTTTAAGTACAGTGCAATTACCTTTGTGTGTGTACGTATGTGTGCTTGGCAGGTGTGGGGTGGGTGACGCCAGGGCAGAGGAACGCTGTGGGGGGGATGAAGCTGGGGATCACTGAGGCCACGTGTAAACAACTTTCTTACACACAGCACCCCTCCATCACCACAACACAGGGACGCCTCAGCTCATATATCCACTAGTTACAACAATCGTGTCTGTGGTGGATTATTGGATATCGCGAAGGAGAGAAAAGATGACGTGATGATTCTTTCACAAATTTTCATAAATGCATTATACAAAGAACAATGCCAGGTGCTCTTCAATATTATCCAATGTTATTCATATCTAGGCAACGTTGGTCAACACTCTTCATTTATAGGCAATGCTGTTAAATACCATTAAGTGTTATTCAATGCTATTCAATGCTATTTAACCCCTTGTGTACGGGTCCCCATCTGAGCTGAATAAAATCGCTTGGGGTTATCCAAATAAAATATTTAAAGTTGAGTCCTAGTAGTGAAGGGTTTAAGGCTATTTAGTGTAATCCCGTGCAATTCAAAGTTAGTCAATACTATTCAGTCCTATTCACTGTTTTAATGCTATTCAAGGAAGGTAAAATAAAAGATGCACATGCCTTCTACTTAGCCTTGAAGTAGCGGTATTTAGAGGAAGTATATAAATAATTTTGTTAAATCATCAAAAGCGCCAACTTAAACCACTTTTACTAGTAATACTAAATAAAAAAAAACACTAATAATGTTCCATTATATCTGAGTAGAGAGTTTTATATTGAATTGGCTTTCTATTATTACTGTATTATCCTCAGGACAGCTACAAGCAGAATTACAGTTGAAAATATAGGAACAAGAGCAGAGTGAAGCGAGCAAGAAGGTGGTTTCTGTCTGGGGGTTTTTCTCGCGTATTTGAAAGTTATTAACCTTCACTGTGATTTCAAGGTTACAGACTCCCTGCTGCTGTATTCATTATTCCGTGTGAAGACTTTCTGTGTGTGTGCGTGTGTGTGTGTGTGTTTGTGTATTTGTGATCTATCTTCAAGAAGGGAGAAAGATCACTGTCCTCAAAATACCGTCTAATCAGTTTAAAATCGAGTGTAGGCAGTTTGCTGAAAGCACTAATTTCAAACTCTATTCGAAATCACCTGGAGAAACACAAGTTGATCAATGATTCCCAACATGGATTCAAAAGTGGGCGTTCGTGTCTGGCAAATCGATTAACATTCTTTTCATTTGTTTTCGAATCAGTGGATGACGGACATGATTATGATGTGGATTACCTCCACATTAACAAAGCCTTCGACAGAGTCCCCCACGAAAGACTAATATGAAAAGTGAAACTCATGGAATTGGAGGAGATATTCTTAAATGGATTGGGGTGTGGGTACAGAACAGGAAACAGCGAGTGAACATTTAAAGTCATAGAGGAGTAATAATTATCATCACTGCTCAAATATTAATATCTTAAATTCATTATTGCTATAAAGGCAGTAATTATGGTCATTAGGTACACACCACACGTACTCCCTCTTGTATCTCATGATAATCCCCACAACATAATTTACCTAAATGTACCAACTGGAATTTCAGTCTGGTTCTACAGTTAATGAAGTCGTGAGGTGGTGTGAGGGAGGGGTGGAGGAGGAGGGGGGATGGAGAAGTAAGGAGGAGTTTAGGAGGGAGGAGAAAGGAGGGTAGGGAGAAGAAGGAGGGAGAGATGGGGAGGTAAGGGAAGAGGCGAGAAAGGATAGTGAGGCAGGAGGAATAAGAGGAGAAGATGTGGGGGAAATAGAGAGGAAGGAAGGTAAAGGAGGAAAAGGGGAAGAAGAACAAGAGGAACGATGAGAGGCGACAGATGGAGGGAAGAACAGAGATGGGCGGATATATAAGTAAAATGAGAACAGAGGAGTCACAAGAGTGGACGAGAGCTCTTGAACACATACGCACTCTACAGACTGATGATAATATCACACAGACCATCTACACTGCTTTATCTCTTAACACCGCCTGTGGGAGGGCTGGAAGTGCTATTGTTGTGACTCAACCTGACGGTAATATAATTGAGAAAGGAGTTAGAATTAACAACTGGGCATCCACTCTACAAACTGAATTAGTTGCCATACTCACAGCTATTAAATTCATTGAAACCACTGTCACTGACAGTCTCATCATCACTGACTCTCTATCCTCACTACTTGCCCTTGAAAACCTCAACTCAAATTGTCACGCGCTTGTCTGAAGCCAGACACAAATATGCGTACCTTGTTGACCGGGGTGTCAAGGTCAAACTGTTGTGGATCCCCTCTCACATAGGCCTCATAAGACATGACAGAGTTGATGCCCTCGCCAAACTTGCGTCTAACAAAGACATTGTTGAATATAATCTGGGTCTATCAAAAAGAACCCTTAAAACTGTAATTAGGAAAGAACTTATTGATGAATTTGACGCAGGTAGACTAGTGCAAACAGGCACTAGTCGATCCATAGTTTACCATGATGAGATGTATCAAGTGAAACATGTATATGGAGTAAGTAACAAGATCACTAGATTACAAGATGTTGTAACCGCTAGATTAAAGTTAGGATATAAGTACCTTTGGCAGTATGTTCCTCAAGCAGATGTAAACAAAACTAAATGTACTGTAAAGTCCGTGTCCAGATATATGGCCACACACTTGAACACTACGTCCTTGACTGTGTGAAGGTAGAACCTTTTAGGGACAGGTCCAAGCACACTGTGTGTGAAAAGGCACAACACTTCATCTCTAATGGCAAGTTAGCTGCCATATTAAGATTGTATCCACTTTTTTGTACTTAGTAACTATATCAGTTCTCATGTATAGAACCAAATCCACAATGTGCGTGATGTGCGTGAATACTTCTCACGCAAATGTGAATAACAAAGTGTGCGGCCAGACATACTGCCTCACACGCCTGTACTCACGCAGTTGTGAATAAGTTACCCTTTATGTATAGAACTAAACAAATAATGTAATTGAAATACTGTGTAACATTCAGTGCCAAAATATCTTTACCACGGGGGTTAATTATTATGACCCGTTGTAAACTCTACCGCTCACAGGACGAGTATGGGGTGCACAATAAACTAGCCACTGTAAGCGGCAAAATCAATGTGTGTTGTGTTGAAGGCGCCATTGCTGGGTGTACTTGAGAATATATGGGTATATACCTATGGATGGGTTTATATAATATACTCCTGTGACTACATTGGCAACATCTATATCCGGTAATTTTGCCTTTAATATATGGCCTTACTAGTATGTATACCTCTTGATATATGTACAATACGTGTGTATATAACTTCCCGTGCATCTATATGTGAACTGCCATGAATATATGAATATATCCTGTATGTAATAGAGAACACTAGCACTATACAGTAGTCACAGAGCAGCTGATTGCTATATTCTCTACCTCCTAAACAACACTAATATTTTATGTTCTAGGAAAGAAGGAGCCCATATTTCTTACATTACAGACTGACACAACCGTAAAATATTCTCTCTCTCTCTCTCTCTCTCTCTCTCTCTCTCTCTCTCTCTCTCTCTCTCTCTCTCTCTCTCTCTCTCTCTCAGTTTGTTGTACCATAAGGGAACTGAAACACAATAACACAAGAGTATGGAGAGAGAAGCTATGCCCGGTATTGTTTCATCTTTCAGGTATATGTAGAATATGTTGATGTAATTACTTTTTACTCTTTTCAATTTTCAGCATATTGACAGTGGCGAATGTTAGGTTTTGGGGAATAATTCTAGTAAAATACCTCTCATCCAGGGTTCGAGTCCCAGTAGAGTGAGGACTGTATAAATTGTTGTTGCAGTTGTTATATATGTTATGTTATTAAGTTAAATGATAAAACAACGTGTACCGTATAGGTGAAAATATCCTGGTATAATCTTTCATTTACTCCAATTATATGATATTTTTTTTATGTCTCACGAAACTAAATTATATCAATGTTCTTTATGTCACTAACAGTTATTAGCACCTTTTTAATTTAATTTTAATTGTATAAGTAATTTTGATACATTTTTCCACATATTTTCTTTATCGTATCAGGTAGTTAATAGTATGTGGATTTTTTTTATACACTATTTGATACTCGGAAAGAAACAAGAAGATAATAACTCAATCCTCACTTCAGTCGTACATTATTAACGTGTGTACAGGGTGGAAAGACGGAGCCACCACGACACATATCTCCTGGCAGTAAAAAGAAACAAATCACATATTTTCACACAAATTCCGATCATATAACGAATCTATAGTTTTTTGGACACCCATACATGGTACAAAATGATGATATACCAAGTACCAGCATATTTCTACTGATTATATCATACTGTCGGTAATGACTTAGTGGTTCCCGGTAAGTGATACATAATAGGAGTTCAGTCGGGGTGGGGCAGTGGGACAGTAAACGACCAGAGAAGTCACTACTAATACCAATACTAATACTAATACTAATACTAATACTGCTACTAATACTACTACTTTTTTTCTTTTTTTTTTCAACGTGGCCTCCAGCCTCCCCCAATAGCCACACCTTCGCCACCATTTATTTACCTTAATATTAAATATCCTAATACATAAGAAGCTATCCTATTTGTGTTACATTAGTTGAGCCGCAGATCTATGCGGCATTCAGTGATTGTAGCCTCGTAGTCGATATCTGCAGCAGTTGTCGAAATTGGGGCAGAAGCTCTCGTTCCCCTGAGGCAGAGCAAAGCCGACCGGAGGAGAGAGAAAGACAGTCGACATCTCATCCAGGCTGTAACGAAACTTCTGGGCTGCTGCTTCTGTTCGGAGATCACCTCCGCGAGTCTGGCGTAGAAACATCTTGCACTTGGTCCCATCCCACCAGAGAGCTAGGTTACGGTGACATGCGGCCATGGGATCAAAAATCCTGATGTCGAAGAAAGCTCGCTGTCCTCGCGTCCAGAATCCTCGAGCACTGACGTCAACATGGGCTTCGTTAGATGTGTTTGAAGTCCTATGTTGGATGATCTCACCATCCAATGGAAGGAGGGTCGGTTCTACCATGACATCCCGGCAGATTTCCTTCAACATATTTGCTGTAAGGTCCCTTACTTCATTATGACTCATGCATATGAAGCCCCCTTTCTTGCACATCATGGCGTGACCGCCGTCATAGGAAGAGCCACACACGCATTGGGAGGGCAAACCTTCTCCTGGCCGACCGTACCTTAGAGCAATGGCATCTGTAAATTCTTGTTTGTTAAGACTGAAACCATTTGCCCTTATCGGTAACGTAGTTAACCAGTTCGAGGCGCCCACCTCCTGCGCTATAGCTACTTTTTTTTTCAAATTTTCTGAAACCTGCAGCAACAGTTGCTGCAACTTATCATTTTGGCAGTGCTGTCGATCTGTCGTAATGGACCTACGAATCTCGTTTAATTCACCGGTCACGACCTCCCCTGTTGCGTTCTGGGCTAATATGTGGTCCGTGAGGGCTGCCGTGAGCTACTACTACTACTACTACTACTACTACTACTAATAATAATAATAATAATAATAATAATAATAATAATAATAATAATAATAATAATAATAATAATAATAATAATAATAATAATAATAATAATAATAATAATAATAATAATAATAATAATAATAATAATAATAATAATAATGCTAACACTGATACTAATTACTCATTACTAATATATTCAGTGTGTTAATTAATTTTGTCGGACCAGGTTAGAAGGAGAAGCTCCATACAAAGGATTAATAAATACTTGGCTTATTCAGTATGTGTGTGTGTGTGTGTGACGTGACAGGTTCAGCACATCACTGATGTGGCAGGCTCAGTATGACACACAACTGATGTGGCAGGCTCAGTAGGACACACAACTGATGTGGCAGGCTCAGTAGGACACACAACTGATGTGGCAGCAAGACATACAACTAATGTGGCAGGCTCAGTAGGACATACAACTGATGTGGCAGCAAGACATACAACTAATGTGGCAGGCTCAGCAAGACATACAACTAATGTGGCAGGTTCAGTAGGACACACAACTGATGTGGCAGGCTCAGTAAGACACACAACATGTGGCAGGCTCAGTAGGGCACAAAACTAATGTGGCAGGCTCAGTAGGACACAAAACTTATGTGGCAGGCTCAGTAAGACACACAACTTATGTGGCAGGCTCAGTAGGGCACAAAACTAATGTGGCAGGCTCAGTAGGACACAAAACTAATGTGGCAGGTTCAGTAGGACACACAACTGATGTGGCAGGCTCAGTAAGACACACAACTTATGTGGCAGGCTCAGTAACCACAACTTATGTGCAGGCAGTAGGGCACAAACTAATGTGGCAGGCTCAGTAGGACACAAAACTTATGTGGCAGCAGGACATACAACTAATGTGGCAGGATCAGCAAGACACACAACATGTGGCAGGCTCAGCAAGACATACAACTAATGTGGCAGGCTCAGTAGGACACACAACCAATGTGGCAGGCTCAGTAGGACACACAATTGATGTGGCAGCAGGACACACAACTAATGTGGCAGGCTCAGCAAGACATACAACTAATGTGGCAGGCTCAGCAAGACATACAACTAATGTGGCAGGCTCAGTAGGACACAAACCAATGTGGCAGGCTCAGTAGGACACAATTGATGCTCAACTAATGGCAGGCCAGCAAGACATACAACTTATGTGGCAGGCTCATACAACTAATGTGGCAGGCTCAAGTAGGACACACAACTGATGTGGCAAGCTCAGTAGGACACACAATTGATGTGGCAGCAAGACATACAACTAATGTGGCAGGCTCAGCAAGACATACAACTAATGTGGCAGGTTCAGTAGGACACACAACTAATGTGGCAGGCTCAGCAAGACATACAACTAATGTGGCAGGTTCAGTAGGACACACAACTGATGTGGCAGGCTCAGTAGGACACACAACTTATGTGGCAGGCTCAGCAAGACATACAACTAATGTGGCAGGCTCAGTACGGCACAAAACTAATGTGGCAGGCTCAGTAGGACGTACAACTAATGTGATAGGCTCAGAAGGACGCATTACTGATGTGGCAGGCTCAGTAGGACACATAATTGATATGGCAGGCTCAGTAAGACACATACCCGATATGGCAGGCTCAGCAGGACACAATACTCATATGGCAGGCTCAGTAAGACACATACCCGATATGGCAGGCTCAACAGGACACAATACTCATATGGCAGGCTCAGTAAGACACATACCCGATATGGCAGGCTCAGCAGGACATATAACTAATTCGGCATGGTCAGCAGGACACAATACTGATGTGGCAAGCTAAATAAGACACACATCTGATGTGGCAGGCTCATTAGGACACATACCTGATGTGGCAGGCTGAGAGAGACACACAGCTGATGTAGCAGGCTCAACAGAACACATACCTGAAGCGGCAGACTCATAAGGACACATAACTGATGTGGCAAGATCAATAGGACATACAACTGATGTGGCAGGCTCAGCAGGACACATAATTGATGTAGCTCACTGAGTAGGACACAATACTGATGTGGCAGTCTCAGTAGGACACACAGCTGATGTGGCAGGCTCAGCTGGATACACAGCTGACGTGACAGTCTCTGTAGAACACAATACTGATTTTCACAGAGGCAGCCACACCATGCACCACACCAAACTGAGACACATATCCCTTTATATCTCCCCTCTAACTCTTCCTTCCAGTTTTTCACGTTCCTCACTTAGAGTTATGAGAAGGGATGAACATCAGTTGAGGTTCATGCCGAAGACGATTCACTTAAGGGAAAACTACACAAGAAAATATAAGTCTCTAATTAAAGAAAGACTGTCTTTTTAGACTAAACTTTAAAGACTAAATCATTTTGATCTAGATGTTTAAGACTACGACGTTTTGGTGAAGAATTTAAGTACTAAGACGTTTTATCTCTGGATATTAAAGGCTAAGATGTTTTGGCCCAAATATTCCCTAACCTACAAGATCCACCAGTTGAAACCTCCCAGACGACCCTCCAGAGCTTCAGACTACCGTTCAGAGAGCCACAAGACGATGCAGGTGGGGAGCACTGAGAGAAAAAACAGGGAAGGGAGAGGAGGAGGGAGAGAAAAAAAATCTTGGGGAGGGCAGGAGGGAGCCACAGGTGAGTCTAATTAACACATTCGTGGCCTCTGTGAGACACGAGGAACACGGACGAGAGGAATAAGAAACACGGCAAGTTATAACGAGGAGGGAACAAAACACACTCAGACAGGGAGAAACATTCTTAGGTCCGGAGAACACGCGGGCTGCTGCAGCCCTTGACCACTGCTAGTCTCTCTCTCTCTCTCTCTATCTCCGTTCACACACACACACACACACACACACACACACACACACACACACACACGCGCGCGCGCGAACTGATCGCTATAAGAACAGCCCAGTCCCAACCATTGTAAAAATTATCAATAACTTGTAATCAACCAGTGTATTCCCTCCCAGTCAATCTTACTTTTTGCACTGTCACTATGTTGAAATGCCCTGTAGTTTGAGCTTCTCCCCACCTAGTTATTATATATCATATTTGTATCACTTATGTTACCTGTATATTATTTGTAAATCAAGAGACCCATTCCCCAATTATGTAACTGTATATTTTCAGCCTTCCGACTGCCATGCTCTTTCAATAAACCGCTAATTGTTATTATTATCATTATTATTATAATTATTATTATTATTATTATTATTATTATTATTATTATTATTATTATTATTATTATTATTATTATGATCACACACACACACACACACACACACACACACACACACACACACATACAAACACACACACATTAACATAAACTACCATTATTAATAATTTATTATGGTTCAGTTTGTGAACCAAAAAACAGTGAAGTATAAACCACAATCTTAACACAACGTCCCCCAGCTGTATATACCTTAGCTGTGTCCCCCAGCTGTGTACCTTAGCTGTATCCCCCAGCTGTGTACCTTAGCTGTGTCCCCCAGCTGTGTGTCTTAGCTGTGTCCCCCAGCTGTGTACCTTAGCTGTATCCCCCAGCTGTGTGCCTTATCTGTGTCCCCCAGCTGCGTACCTTAGCTGTGTCCCACAGCTGTGTGCCTTAGCTGTGTCCCCCAACTGTGTCTCCCAGCTGTGTCCCCCAACTGTGTCTCCCAGCTGTGTGTCTTAGCTGTGTCCTCCAGCTGTGTCCCCCAACCGTGTTCCCCTGCTGTGTACCTTAGCTGTGTCCCCCAGCTGTGTCCCCCAACTGTGTCCCTCGGCTGTGTCCTCAACTGTGATCCCCAACCGCGTTCCCCAGCTGTGTACCTTAGCTGTGTCCCTCAGCTGTGTACCTTAGCTGTGTCCCCCAGCTGTGCCCCCCAGCTGTATTCCCCAGTTGTGTCCCCAGCCACTTACCTACGGTGCTGTGGCCATGTGTCCTTCCTTGTTTTATCGTCCTCGTGGCCGCAGGTGTCCTCCCGTCCCTAGATGTCACGACCTCAGGACTCCCTCCCTTCCAGCCCCCCCCCCTCCCCCTCTACCTTCCCAAGTCCCAAGACAACCCGACCAGACTATTTTCATAGTCATCAAGTTTCCCAGAAGCATCAATATTATCATAATTTAACTATGACATAAAGTTAAAAGTGGTACTATAAAATATAGATAAAAAAGAGATAATTTAATATCCTCCTGGACCTGATCTTTTTACTCTCACTGATAACATCAACTTGTTTCGTAATGTTTTATTAGTCAAAGATAGGAACTAACTCTCTTCGTTACAAGTAATGACGATTATTTACATATCTTCAAGTTTAAAATATTGCAGGTCACACAGATGTACAAACCCAGTATAGCGACGAGTCAAATGGGTCTCAACCTAACCTAACCTAACCAAACCTAACCTAGCTTACCTTACCCTAATTATTAATCTTGGGTCGCAGTCCTGGAGGTCCCATATCCTAATGGGCCCCACTTTTATTGAACACCAGTCTAAATGAACTACTAAATCTTAATGACTCCCAGGCCATGATGGTTAAGTGAAATTAGACTAGGTCAAGGTGAGGTGTAATAGACGAGAGACACACTCCTCGTCCGAACCTCAAGTACACTAGGGAGGGGGGGGGGTAGACTGTTAATGATGAGAGGTAGACAGGGATGTGGCATATAGAGAGGAGGAGAATAAAGATAGTGAACGCTTTGATGGAGAGAGACAGACACAGAGAGAGAAGAGTAACAGACTCCCACACAATGATTGATGTTATGACTGTGAACTGCAGCCTCCAAGATCCCGGGAGTTATATCGTAAATATAACCAATAGGAATGATAAAAATTGTCTTTATACTGTCACTAACATGTATAATTTTATTTATTATACTTTGTGGGTATTTGATACAAGTCTACGGTGCATCTGTGAAGTATGAGAGAAATCTTACAGGCATTTGTGAGACATGAGCTTATGTACGAGTATCTATGAGTCTAATAAGAGAAGACGATATACAATTTATTTTGTCACTTTTGTCAGGTATAGTAAATGAGTTTGAGTAGAAGGCTGTGACTGAGTGTTTAAGGTTGTGTCATACTGGCAACTTTAGGTGAACTACTTAAGGTTGTGTCGTACAGGCAACTTTAGGTGAACTACTTAAAGTTGTGTCATACTGGCAATTTTAGGTGAACTACTTAAGGTTGTGTCGTACAGGCAAGTTTAGGTGAACTACTTAAGGTTGTGTCATACAGGCAACTTTAGGTGAACTACTAAAGACGGTGTTACACAAGTATTTCCATTGTCAACTTTTTCATTACTGTCAACTTTTTTCACGAATCATCGATGTTGTCGTTGGCTGTTTGTTAAACGGTACAGACCGTCTGTACTGACGAGTCGTACGTCAACTCAAGATCTATAATTGATACTACAAAAAATAAACTAATTTCTTCTTGAAATATAAAGCTAAAATTATTATGAAGTAATTATTACTTCTTCCCAACATTACTCATTATTTTGTTTAATTTTGTGAATTTAAAAGGGTAAGAAAATATAATTTGTTTACATTTTGACCACGCGGGAATAACAACATGACGGAGCCAACAGATGAAATAATTTCCCAAGTATGGACACGCCTCTCCGAGGAGTTCTTTGTGGACCAGGTAAGGCAGCGCCGCTGTCTCTGGGACCACCAGGGCTCTTCATACACCAAAAAAGGCGCAGAATTGCTGCGCTTTCTTCGTCAGTTGGATCCATCATGTTTGTTGACAGTTGTTGAACGAGAAAAACTGGCGAGTTGGTTCTAAACGCGTGTGTGACAGTGCACAACAAAAAGTTTGACGAATTTCTGAAAGTTAACAAAAAAAAAATCTGCGAAAGAATGTCAATGTGATGCCGACTTTATGGTTGTGTCATACTAGCAACTTTAGGTGAACTACAGGTATTTAACTTTCCATCACACTGGAAACTCTATAAGTGATTAATACGGCCAGGGCAGACTGTCTCCCACGTGGCCACCGCAGTTAAAACTTTATGACCAACTACCACTAACTGAAGCACACACTAGACTCTTGTGTCATGTAGACCAATCCCAAGTCAGACACAGACCAGCCGAAAACCATTCCCAAACCAGTTCCTGATCAATTCCAAACCAGTTGTAGACCATTCCCATACCAGTTGCAGATTAATTCCAGACCAGTTCCAGACCATTCCGAGACCAGTTCCAGGCCATTCTCAGACCAGTTCCAAATAATTTCCAGACCAGTTCCACACCATATCCAAAACATTTCCGGACCAGTTCCAGACCATTCCCAGACCAGTTCCAGATTAGCTCCTGACCAGTTCCAGACCAGTCCCAGATCAATTCAAGATCAGTTCCAGATAAGTTCCAGATCAGATCCAGACCAGTTCCAGGTCAGTTTCAGACCCCGGAATGGAACTACCTAAGAGTGAAACATATTGATGGAATTATGATGTTTGGAGACATTCAGTGGACAGGTAACGCTTAAGAAAGATGACTAAAAGCAAATGTGCGACCGTCAGCCACCAACAGTGTTTGGTTTAAGTTCTATGGTTTAAGATTAAGGTTAAAGGTTTTGGTTTAAAATTTTAGCTAATATTTAGGTTAAACTTTACGCTTCGGCCGTTTTGGGATAGTTAACCGATATTGTTAACGTTTAAATGGGGCACTAGTATCCTAACAAAATAATTATAGTGGTTTAGGATGTGGCTACCTGGATAACGCACGCAAGGACACAGGTACAGTACTAATATATATATATATATATATATATATATATATATATATATATATATACAAAACACCTCACCCTTCCCCTACACACACACACACACACGACACACACAAAACACCACCTCCCCTCCCCCAACACACACAGATAACCCCTAACCTCGACACTTTAATGATCATGAGCTAAAACAGACCCGCTGTTAACCAACCATTTTGTGGCGTTTATTGTCTAATGTTTGGCTGATTATGTGAACACCAAACCCATTATTGGGGAACTTTTTGCCGGGACGCTCCCTTGAGTTCTGACCTGCCTTGTCGACCCACCCAAAGAACCTGACAGTGTCTTAGGGAGGCGTTATAGGAGGCCAAGATAGACTCGGAGTCCTTAGGAGATAGACTTTTATGATGGTCTTATAAAAGTCAACTACAGTGTTATAAGAGGCATATACAGTGTTATAAGAGGGATATACAGAGTTATAAGAGTCAAATACAGTGCTATAAGAGTCAAAAACATCCTTAAAGGAACGAAAAGCAACCTTAAAGGAGTGAGTGACGACACTATATGAGTCAAAGACAACCTTATAGAAGTCAACGAGAGACTCCTGGTTGTAAAGACACAAGTCTCTCTGGAAGGCATTATAGGACTCGGAGAGAGACTTGTTGGTATTCATAAAGAGAACCTGCCAGATATGCAAATCAGTAATAGGGGAGTGAAGGAATAGCTTAAATTCACATCGCTCTGTGTTTTTACTTCGGGTGACAGATAACCCGCCTCTCACACCCTAGGCTTTATGATCTTCTGATGGAGGGCTCTTACGCCGAGTGCTGTTTATAAGTGGATAAGTATTGGCGTGATAGTTTGAGTGGATAAAGGCTTAGGTTATAGTCTAAGTGGATAAAGGCTAAGGTTATAGTCGTGTAAGTAATTATGGCCTTTATGTAAGAAAAAAATATACTAAGATGATAAGTGTTTTAGGTACTTATGCTGTAAGTGTTGTGTGATGGTGTGTTTTATGTGAGTGAATAAAAGTTGAAGTTATAGGAATTCAACTATAATGTAAGTGTGGAGATTAAATGTGTTTAATATGGAGGAACATCTGAAGTGAACAACAACAACAACCGCCACGTGTTGTAGGTGAGTCAGGCTACAGGTGGAAGATGAGGTGTAATGACCAGCTATTTTTAGATTATCATTCGCTAAAAATATTTGGGAGGTGTTTACTTACTTTCAAGTTTATGTGCGCGCGCGCGCGCGCGTGCGTGTGTGTGTGTGTGTGTGTGTGTGTGTGTGTGTGTGTGTGTGTGTGTGTTTGTTTTGGAAAGAGTTTTTACAGTAGATATTCTGTATATATACTGATATATATATATATATATATATATATATATATATATATATATATATATATATATATATATATATATATATATATATATATATATATATATATATATATATATATATATATATATATATAGTCATCTAATTAAGCCTTAAAGCACAAAGGATTGTCTTTTGAAATAAGAATGACTTTTTTTTTAAACTATACAGGAATTAGTCGATGTATGGTAGTAATGAGCTTTCATTTAAAGCATCCTCCTCTATCTAAGATAACCCAACTTTACCTAAATTAGATGAAGTTGCTTTAGGTTAGGTTAGATTACGTTAGGTTATTACTGATAGTATTTTTATGTTATGTATATACAATATACATTTCAATCAAATCTAAAGAAAATATATGGAGACATTTTTGCTTTTCCATTTCCTTATGAACATTATTCCTCTGCCTCCCGTAAGTCTAAACATGAGGTCACCCGTCATCGGTGTTGTTTGAGTTCCAGCAGACGAAGACCAAACTCCCTGTTCACCTTCTTACGTAAGCCAGTTCATTAATGGGTGACCCGCATGAAGGCACGCTAAGCACCTGATCTAGAGATGCCTACGTTATCAGACACGCTGTCAACCATGTACAAACAAGAAGCAAATCGTAAGTACGTAAATAAACAGTGAGTGAGTCTCTGTGAGGGTGAGACGAGGTGAGGGAGGCTGACCAACAACTTGTCTCTTCACTTACAGGTCTCAAAAAAACCCGAGAAATTAAGAGACTTCAGCCTATAACTGCCTGGGGTCTGATGCTTGGGTTTTCACTGCAACTGAAAATGTATAATTGCATCTATTATCTTCTTAAGATGGATGTAGCAAATACTATCTCAAATAACTTCAGAATTTTTTTTACTTAAGAAGCTATTTTTTTAACGAGCGACATGTTAGCAATTACAAACAACTTCAAGCAATGTAATAATGACTTCAAACTACAGTATATCACATGACATGAACTAAATAAACTTATATAACTATAATATTATTGTTTGGGCTAGAGTAGGTTTAGTAAAGGAAGGTGTAGTAAGGGTAGGTTTAGTTAGGGTAGGTGTACTGTAGTTAAGGTAGGTTTAGTTAGGGTAGGTTTAGTTAGGGTAGGTCTAGTTAGGGTAGGTTTAGTTAGGGTAGGTGTACTGTAGTTAGGGTAGGTTTAGTTAGGGTAGGTGTACTGTAGTTAGGGTAGGTTTAGTTAGGGTAGGTGTACTGTAGTTAGGGTAGGTTTAGTTAGGGTAGGTGTACTGTAGTTAGGGTAAGTTTAGTTAGGGTAGGTGTATTGTAGTTAGGGTAGGTTTAGTTAGGGTAGGTGTACTGTAGTTAGGGTAGGTTTAGTCAGTGTAGGTCTAGTTAGGGTAGGTTTAGTTAGGGTAGGTGTACTGTAGTTAGGGTAGGTTTAGTTAGTGTAGGTCTAGTTAGGGTAGGTTTAGTTAGGGTAGGTGTACTGTAGTTAGGGTAGGTTTAGTTAGTGTAGGTCTAGTTAGGGTAGGTTTAGTTAGGGTAGGTGTAGTGTAGTTAGGGTAGGTTTAGTTAGGGTAGGTTTAGTTAGGGTAGGTTTAGTTAGGCAGTGTAATCGTAGTTAGGTGTTAGTTAGGTAGAGTATTGTAGTTAGGGCAGGTTTAGTTAGGCAGGTGCATTGTAGTTAGGCAGGTTTAGTTAGGCAGGTGTACCTGTAGTTAGGGCAGGTTTAGTTAGGCAGGTGTACTGTAGTTAGGCAGTTTAGTTAGGGTAGACTGAATTAGGATAGGTTTAGTTAGGTAGGTGTACTGTAGTTAGGTAGGTTTAGTTAGGGTAGGTGTACTGTAGTTAGGTAGGTTTATTTAGGTAGGTGTACTGTAGTTAGGTAGGTTTAGTTAGGTAGGTGTACTGTAGTTAGGTGGTTTAGTTAGGCAGGTGTACCGTAGTTAGGGCAGGTTTAGTTAGGCAGATGTACTGTAGTTAGGTTTAGTTAGGTAGGTGTACCTGTAGTTAGGCAAGGTTTAGTTAAGGGTAGGTGCACTGCAGTTAGGGTAGGCTTAGTTAGGGTAGTGCACTGTAGTTAGGTAGGCTTTAGTTAGGCAGTGCATCTGTAGTTAGGTAGGTTTAGTTAGGTAGGTGTAGTTGTAAGTTTAGTTAGGGTAGGAGTATTGTAGTTAGGGTAGGTTTAGTTAGGTAGGTGTACTGTAGTTAGGGTATTTAGTTAGGGTAGGTGTACTGTAGTTAGGGTAAGGTTTAGTTAGGTAGGTGTACTGTAGTTAGGGTAGGTTTATTTAGGGTAGGTGTACTGTAGTTAGGGTGGAGTTTAATTAGGGTAGGTCTAGTTAGGGTAGGTTTAGTTAGAGATTGGGGTATAGTTAGGTAGGTGTACTGTAGTTAGGTAGGTTTAGTCAGATGTAGGTCTAGTTAGGGTAGGTTTAGTTAGGTAGGTGTACTGGTTAGGGTAAGGTTTAGTTAGTGTAGGTCTAGTTAGGGTAGGTTTAGTTAGGGTAGGTGTACTGTAGTTAGGTAGGTTTAGTTAGTGTAGGTCTAGTTAGGTAGGTTTAGTTAGGGTAGGTGTACTGTAGTTAGGGTAGGTTTAGTTAGGTAGGTTTAGTTAGGGTAGGTGTACTGTAGTTAGGTAGGTTTGGTTAGGTAGGTGTACTGTAGTTAGGGTAGGTTTGGTTAGGGTAGGTCTAGTTAGGGTAGGTTTAGTTAGGGTAGGTGTACTGCGTAGTTAGGGCAGGTTTAGTTAGGGTTAGGTGTACTGTAGTTAGGGTAGGTTTAGTCAGTGTAGGTCTAGTTAGGGTAGGTTTAGTTAGGGGTAGGTGTACTGTAGTTAGGGTAGGTTTAGTTAGTGTAGGTCTAGTTAGGTAGGTTTAGTTAGGTAGGTGTACTGTAGTTAGGGTAGGTTTAGTTAGTGTAGGTCTAGTTAGGGTAGGTTTAGTTAGGGTAGGTGTACTGTAGTTAGGGTAGGTATAGTTAGGGTAGGCTTAGTTAGGGAAGGTTTAGTTAGTGTAGGTCTAGTTAGGGTAGGTTTAGTTAGGGTAAATTTAGTTAAGGTAGGTTTATTAAGGGAAAGTGTAGTTAGGGTAAGTTTAGTTAGGGTAGGTTTAGTGGTAGGTTTAGTTAGGCAGGTCTAGTTAGGGTAGGTTTAGTTAGGGTAGGTGTACTGTAGTTAGGGTAGGTTTAGTTAGGGTAGGTGTACTGTAGTTAGGGGTAGGTTTAGTTAGGGTAGGTCTAGTTAGGGTAGGTTTAGTTAGGGTAGGTGTACTGTAGTTAGGGTAGGCTTAGTTAGGGTAGGTTTAGTTAGTGTAGGTCTAGGTAGGGTAGGTTTAGTTAGGGTAAATTTAGTTAAGGTAGGTTTATTAAGGGAAAGTGTAGTTAGGGTAAGTTTAGTTCGGGTAGGTTTAGTTAGGGTAAATTTAGTTAAGGTAGATTTAGTTAAAGTAAGTTTAGTTAGGGTAGATTTAGTTAAGGTAGATTTAGTTAAGGTAAGTTTAGTTAGGGTAGGTTTATTTAGTTCGTTCGTCAGGAATTATTTCTCCTCCTCGTCTTTGACTTAACGTATAGTACAGACGAGATGTCCTGCCTGCAGAGTTAAATGTTTTCTTAGTATTTCACACAAGTGTTTTCTTTGTTCTAACATGGGATTTGTATTATGTACAGTTAGACAAGCAAATAGGTGTGTGTTTGTGTGTGTGTGCGTGCTGCCAACTCTGGGATTGAAGTCGCCAAGGAGCACAACCTTGTCTTCTCTGAGGATAGAGGTTAGCACTCTGTCGAGGTCGGCGTAAAGAGCCTCCTTGATGTCATCCTCTGTATCTATTGTTGATGCGTATGCACTGATGAAGAAGGCATGCCGTGGGTGATTCAGTGGGACTCGAAGCGTCATGAAACGCTCGTTGATCCCAATAGGCATTTCAGTTAGCCTGTGTAGGATGTGTTGGCGGATAGCAAAGCCAACTCCATAATGTGGTTTCTCTCTGCAGCAGGCTTAGCCTTCCGAAAAGGTGTAGCCAGACCCCCGTTCTGTGAGTTGGCCCTCATCTGGGAGCCGGGACTCACTAATGGCTGCTATGTCGATGTTATACCTAGCCAGCTCTTTTGCCACAAGGGCAGTTCTTCTTTCACAACACGCATTTCTGCCAGTATCCAAAAGGGTTCTAACATTCCACGCAGCGACCATAAGAGGTTGGTTGGTTTGTTTTTGTTTGGATCTGTGAATTTGATTGTGTTTTCGACCGCATAAGATGACCTTACTGGGTTGGTTGCACAGTCAGGTAGGGTTTTTAGGCAGGCTTTGTTAAGGGCACCTTTTCTAGCCTCCTCCCCTTGTGGGGTGAGCAGAGTGGCTCCTCAAATGGGCTGCTCAGTCACACAGACAGGACCGGATTGCACTGCTGCCTAGATCCCAGTGCATAAACGACCATCTTATCTGTGCCGCCCATGTGCAGAGTAGTGACTAGATACTCCCGGCAGTCATCTCTGCCTGTCCCCGTCGCCACTCGTCCATCGCCATAGGACTTTTGTGGGGTATAAGGGGTTTGATGATGATGAGTGGTATGATGAGCTGGGTGATGGCTGCGTGTGAGTTGATTTATGTGGTGAGGCAGGAGCGCGGCCTGCAACCACACATCTTGGTTCACCCTTTTCCTGATCCAGTGTTGCAACGACTGGGAAAAGGGGGAGTTGCAATGAGCTGCTGATAGCCCAGTTTGTTGGGTTTCGCCTTAGTAGCCTGTCCATCAGGCATTGCCTTCGTCTGCCGGTGTAGTCAGTGGGTTTCCATGGTGGTCACCTCTTCCGCCTACACTGCCGTTGGGGTCTTGTTGGAACTCTGTAAGCATGTCTGCCTAATGCGGGGCTCCACCGCAAATTTTTCGTTCGGGGCTTACTCCCGTAGCCTTATACCTGCCAAGGTTAATCCGCAAGGCAGTGGGGCAGTGGTTGGTGGGCTCCAGGACGTGTCCACATGCCAGTGGGCCTATGCGCCGACCCTCTGAGGCCCACTGCTACTCCGAGATCCCCTGCTGCTCTAGCCTGGGCCCAGGAGGCACCCAGTTACCTTGTGTTGCCACGAGGAGGCACAGCAGATGGTGAGGAGGCTGTGTAATGGCAGGGGAAAACTTATGCAAGTTGCTTCCCTGTTCGTCACGAGGGCTAGCCAGCGGCGGCAGCTGAAAGCGAGAGGGAGCAAGCAATGCTTGCACCTTAACACTAACCTAATGCTGCCACACTAGATGCATTTCACCACCCTGTGTGTACACACACACACACACGTACACACAGTAGTAGTGTGTGTGTGTGTGTAACTGGGTGCCTCGTGGCCCCAGGCTATACCACTGGCCAGCTGCCTTGCGGATTAACTTTGGTAGGCCTAAGGCTATGGGAGTAAACCCCAAACGAAAAATTTGTGGTGGAGCCCCGCATCAGGCACACATGCTTACAGAGTTTCAACAAGACCCCAACGGCGGAATAGGCGGAAGAGGTGACGAACACGGGATCCCTGCAACTACTAAGGTGAAATCCAACAAACTGGGCTATCGGCAGTCCATTGCAACTCTCCTTCTCCCCATTTGTTGCAGCTACCTCACCACATAAATAAACTCATCATCATCATGAAAACTACTATGCTCCCAAAAGTTCTATGGCAACAGACAGGGAGATATAACTGCTGGAAGTCTTTATTCACAACTCTGCACATGAGCGTCATAGATAATATGGTCGTTTATGCAATCTGGTCCTGTGTGTGAGACTGAGAAGCCTTTTCCAGTAGTCATTCTGCTCACCCCACATGGGGAGGGGGCTAGAATGGTGCCCTAAACCTAACCTGCCAAAGAAAAAAAAAAAAAAAAACTGCCTGGGCAACCGCACCCAATAAGGTCATCCTAAAACGGCAAAAAACAATCTTAATCATAGATCAAAGCAAAAACAAACTATACAACCTCTTATTGTTGCTGTATGGTATGTCAGGACCTTTCTGGATACTGGCACAAATGAGCATCCTGAAAGAAGAACCACCCATGTGGTAAAAGAGCTATTTAGGTATAATATTGACAAAGCAGCCATTATTGAACCCGGCTCCCAGAAAAGGGTCGACACCACAGAACGGGGGACCAGCTATACCTTCTCTGCTGTGCAGAGAGAAACTGCATTTATGGAATTAGCTTTGCCATTCGTCTCCTCATACACTACCTCCAGGCTCCTCACACACTACCTCCAGGATCCTCATACACACTACCTCCATGCTCTCCACACACTACCTCCATGCTCTCCACACACTACCTCCAGGCTCTTCACATACTACCTCCAGGATCCTCATAGACACTACCTCCAGGCTCCTCACACACACTACCTCCAGGCTCCTCACACACTACCTCCAGGTTCCTCACACACTACCCAGGATCCCACACCACCTCCAGGTTCTTCACACACACTACCCAGGCTCCTCACACACACCACCCAGGCCTCACACACCACCTCCAGGCCTCACACACAATCTCCAGGCCTCACACACCACCTCCAGGCTACCTCACACACTACCTCCAGGCCTCACACCACCTCCAGCTACTGCGCCGTCAACCTCCAGGCTCTTCACACACACTGCTCCAGGCCACACACACCACCTCCAGGCCACCACACACCACCCAGGCTCCCACACACATTACCTTCAGGCTCCCCACACACCACCTCCAGGCACACACACCACCCAGGCTCTTCACACCACCCAGGCCACCACACACCACCCTCCAGGCTCTTCACACACCACCCAGGCTACACACACACCACCTCCAGTTCCCCACACACACACCACCCCAGGCTCCTCACACACACCACCTCCAGGTTTCTCACATACTACCTCCAGACCCTCACACTACCTCCAGGCTCCTCACACACCTCCAGGGTATTCACAAACACCCCTTCACATGCTTCTCACACACTACCTCCAGGCTACTCACACACTACCTCCATGCTCCTCACATACTACCTCCAGGCTCCTCACTCACACACTACCTCCAGGTTCCTCACACACACACTACCTCCAGGCTCCTCACTCACTACATCCAGGCTACTCACACACTACTTCCAGGCTCTTCACACACTACCTCCAGGCTACTCACACACTACCTCCAGGCTCCTCACACACTACCTCCAGGCTCCTCACACAATACATCCAGGTTCCTCACACACTACCTCTAATCTCCTCACACACTACCTCCAAGCTTTTTACACACTACGTCCAGGCTCCTCACACATACTACCTCCAGGCGCCTCACACACTACCTCCAGGCTCTTCAAACACTACATCCAGGCTCCTCACACACACTTGTCTTCACCCAGCTGCCTCCAGCTTGTTCTTGTCCTTCGATCTCATCTTGGGCCATTTCCTTGGTCTTTCTTCACGAGGTTTCCATTTCAACAGTCAATCATCACACTTTTTGTCGTCCATTCTCTGCATGTTCTTACACCATCATGTTTGCCTTCTTTAGATACACATAAGGATAGGTTCAACTCGTGTGTCTTGTCTTCATGTTTTAGCTCGTCCAGGATAGTGCATAGAATTCTTAACCTTGCACCTGAATACAACTCTCATTCCTTGCTGTTAAGGCCTTGTTGTGATGAGAAGGCGACTGTATGTGTGTTCGCACACAGGCTGGTGAAATGCGTCTAGTGTGGCACCATTATTTTACTATTAAGGTGCAAGCACTGCTTGCTTCCTCTCATTTTCAGCTACCGCCGCTGGCTAGCCCTCGTGGCGAACAGGGAAGCAACTTGCATAAGTCTTCCCCTGCCAGTACACAGCCTCTTCACCATCAAGACTCCTGCTGTACCTCCTCGTGGAAACACACGGTAACTGGGTGCCTCGTGGGCCCAGGATAGACTAACAGGGGATCTCAGAGGGACGGTGCATAGGCCCACTGGCATGTGGACACGTCCTGGAGCCCACCAACCACTGCCCCGCTGCCTTGCGGATTAACCTGGCAGGTATAAGGCTGCGGGAGTAAACTCCGAACAAAAAATTTGCGGTGGAGCCCCGCATCAGGCAGACATGCTTGCAGAGCTCCAAGAAGACCCCAACGGCAGTATAGGCGGAAGATGTGACCACCATGGGAACCCAACGACTACACCGACGGACGAAGGCAATTCATGATGGACAGGCTACTAAGGCCAGAGTTGGAAGAGATGCTGACATAAGGCAGGATACCATAGGAAGGAATGGACTTGGCAGGTATAATCCCAATGGCCTACTCCTTCTCAGTAAGTGTGCTGCACACAACCTCACTATCACCAATACCTTGTTTAGGAAGACCGACAAGTTCAAGGGTTCGTGGCCCCTCCTCCCTACGATCCAAACATTGGCATCTCATTGACTACTGTACATCATTGTCAGAGAAAGAGATCGCCGAGATGTCCTCATCACCCGAGCTATGCGTAGCTCAGACCACTGCGACACTGATCATCAGCTCTGCAGAGCCAAGCTCTCACTTCACGTCGCCCTAAAACTACAAATTCAGGAAGTCTCTAGAAGAGGTTTTAACGCTACTCGTCTGGAAGGTCCAGCGGTAGCACATGCTTTCAGAGAGCAGCTCGAACATGGGCTGATAAACAAGCCGACAACAAACAACCCAAATTCCAATGCCGAATGGGATATTCTCAACACTGTCATGACAAAAACTTGAAGAGAGAACCTCGGCCAGATGAAAATGACCCGGAAATCAATGTACTCGTTGATGATTAACGTGCTTCTTTAACTGACTGGCACAACAGCCCTCAGTCTCTGACTAAAGTTGATACCTTCCACAAGAAGAAAGCGGCTGCCCAGCGCGAGCTTTACAATGTAAAGAACAACTGGTTTAAAAATAAAGCATGTGAAACAAAAAAAATGCAGATCAGCACAAGATGCGCGAATTTTTCAATTCCACTAAAATATTTTATGGGCCAATCACTCGTGGCGCAGCCCCCTTCCGCTCATCCGAGGGTAACTCTCTAATTAAAGACGATAGAGGCATCCTCCAGAGCTGACCCACCTCAGCTATCCTCCATCCCTGCATGAGGTAGGTACTGCCATCAAACAGATGAAAAATAACAAAGCCTCAGGGCCTGATGGAATCCCAGCCGAGGTGTATAAAGCGGGAGGACCTTTGCTTGCCAGCTGTCTCCACTCTTTCCTGGAGAATATATGGGAAAAGGAGGAAATCCCACAAGCTCTTAAAGTCGCCTCCATTGTCAATATTTATAAGAACAAGGGAGACGGGTCAGACTATGACAACTACCGCGGGATCTCATTGCTGTCCGTAGCTGGCAAGATTATCCCGAGTGCTCCTAAACTTCCTCCAAGAATCTCTATGTGGCTTTAGCCCATCACGTGGCACCACTGACATGATCTTTGCTGCCCGCCAGATATAGGAAAAGTGCGGAGAACAGCTTCGTGACCTGTACACGGCTTTCATCAATCTAACCAAGGTCTTCGAAAGACTTCCCAGTGCTCTTCACTTTCCTCTCTGTGCAGTCTCACCAGAATGCCTTTCAGTCCAATCTTGCACTGGTAAAAAAAAATCGTCGTCCATTCACGAATGAGGCAGAAGAGTCTTGCCATTTCCCCTTGATGTCTTTATGTTGTTTTTCTATCAGTTCTTGACCATTTTTACTTTTAATACTGTGTGACGAAGGGTGAGTCTTCCTGCTAATCTTCTGCTATATTTTGTACTGGTTTCTTTGTTCTCTTGATATCTTCTCTCTAATCATTACCATACCTTCCCATACTTCTGTTGCAATTTATTATCTCCACTTCCTCGCACGCTAGTTCAGTCATTCTTATTTATCAAAATCTTTTCGTCTTCGTCCATTCACTATTTATGTCAATTATTTTAAACTAGTTTTTACTCCCGTAGTGTACCAGGCAGTTCTCTTCCTCTCTTCATATGTCATTTTCCATTGGATAGAAATTACGGTAAATTTAGATACTATTCATTTATTATATAGTTATTAATTTTTAATTAAAGGACTCTGGATCAACATTACACTGAGAAGAATAAAATAATTCTTTAAGTCACCCTTTTAACTTTTTCTTCACCTTGTGTTTGTTTACACCATACTTACAGGGCAGGATCAGGTACCTGGCAACTCAAGGCGATGTCAGTTTAAACGAGAAAATAATAATTCCGGAGTTCTTGGTCAATGTGAACAAAACAGAGAAGTACTAAAGTCACATTTATAAAAGCTAACCAAAAATAAATCTCTTTGGTAAGGTCAGATTAAGGCTATATTTAGTGGCCCCCCATGTCGGCAACACCAGTAGAGAATGTGCCATCAACCAATGAACGTCCAGCTTACAAACACACGTATAGAAACTACCGCTTTTATTGTGAGGTTATAAGAGGTTACGGAATATCTAAGAGTTTTATTACTTTAAGTTAGAAATTATTGTGTAAATTTATTTTCACTTTTTATACCCTAAAACTTTTATTGTTTCTAAAGATGTTATACACAAAGTTTTTTCTCAACAAAAAAAGAAAACGAAAAGAAAAAGAAAATACTCGTAATGTTACCAAGAGCCTCTTTTTCTCCCCTACAAACATATCGTGGCACTTTAGACCGTCTGGTGGTTCACCTGCCGGTCATTTTGAATCAAAGAAAGAATGTTAACTCCCTTTCATTGGCGGAACAGCGGTGGTACTGCTGACCTCTATACGTGAGGGAGAGTCAGGTGGTTGGGGACACTGCTCTCTTCAAATTACTAATTTACTTACAACTACAGAACCAACCAATAAGAGACAAACATTTACAACACAATGATTACCTTCACAAATAGTTACTCGTAATTTTACTGTATTTTGGATACTCGCTTGATAAATACTGTATAATTATTAATTTATTTGCAGAACCAACCAAAGAAAGGTGCAGTTTGTGCGGTTTATTCTCTGTGACAAAACTGGCTATTATAAATAGAATTTTGTCATTAAGCTCAGCCATACGTTGAAGTAGAGAGAGACAGAGAGAGAGAGAGAGAGAGAGAGAGAGAGAGAGAGAGAGAGAGAGAGAGAATTAGTTTAGAGTGGCATTAAAAGTAGGTTTGAGAGAGAAAAAATGTGTGTTCAAGAGACTTGGCATGAGAGTGAGTTACGGTGAAAAGGGCAGGGAGAGAAGAGAGAAGAGGGCAGGGAGAGAAGGGAGAGGAGAGAGAAGAGGGCAGGAGAGAAAAGAAAAGAGGGCACGGAGAGGAGAGAAGAGGACAGGGAGAGGAGAGAGAAGAGGACAGGAGAGAGAGAGAGAAGAGGGCAGGGAGAGGAGAGAGAAGAGGGCAGGAAGAGGGGAGAGAGAAGAGGGCAGGGAGAGAAGAGAGAAGAGGACAGGGAGAGGAGAGAGAAGAGGGTAGGAAGAGGATAGAAAAGAGGGCAGGGAGAGGTTAGAGAAGAGGGCAGGGAGAGGAAAGAGAAGAGGGCAGGCAGAGGAGAGAGAAGAGAAACAGGAAGAGGAGGAAGAAAGAAAAGTGAGGGAAAGGAGGGAGATAAGGGGGGAAGAGAGCTAGAGAGATGTGAAAGAATAGGGGAGAGTTAGTAAAGGAGGGAACAGCCAATTCACGATAATAAAGACAGTTTAATAATGAAAGAAGGACCAACATTAACGAAAGAAAGAAATTAAAATGAACGAATGTTAACGGTAAAAGAGAGAGAAAAAAAAATAAAAATAAAATGCTTAATAATAAATGAAGGAATTTTTTGATAATGAAAGCATGAATATTTAGTAATAAAAGAGACAAAGGCTTAATTAAGAATATCTCATATTGGAACTCTCTTTAATAATTAAGTAAAGTGTACCTAGTAATGAATAAACCTAAACCTGATGACAGGTACTAGACCCGCCCTGCCCTGGGTGTGGTGTTGTGACCCGCCCTGGGAGGGTATGATGTGTACTAGTGTGACCCAGACCTGCCCTGGGTGTGATGTGTACTGTGACCCAGACCCGCCCTGGGGGGGTGGACCCAGACCCGCCCTGGAGTGGTACTAGTGACCAGACCCGCCCTGGGTTGTCATGTGACTGTACCTGTGACCTGTGACCCTGGGTCCTAGTGTGACCCAGACCCCCCTGGTGTGATGTGTACTAGTGTGACTGACCTGCCCTGGGTGTTAGTACTAGGTGACCCAGACCCCTGGGGGCTGATGGGTGTGACCCAGACCAGTCACTAGTAGTGTAGTGTGACAGACCAGACCTGCCCTGGGTGTGAGTGTACTAGTGTGACTCAGACCTGCCCTGGGGTGTGGTGTGTACTAGGACCTGTGACCCGCCCTGGGGTGTGGTGTGTACTAGTGTGACTCAGACCTGCCCTGGGGTGTGATGCACTTTAGTGTGACTCAGACCCGCCCTGGGTGTATGTGTGGCCTGTGACTCAGACCCGCCCTGGGGGTGTACTAGTGTGACCAGACCTGCCCTGGAGTGTGGATGTATTAGTGTGACCCAGACCCGCCCCTGGGTGATGTGTACTCAGTGTGACTCAGGACCCAGCCCTGGGGGTGATGTACTGTGACCCAGATGTGTGTACTAGTGTGACTCAGACCCGCCCTGGGTGTGTGTACTAGTGTGACCCAGACCTGCCCTGGGTGTGTGTGTGTACTAGTGTGACTCAGACCTGCCCTGGGATGTCATGTACTAGGTGACCAGACCCGCCCTGTGTGTCATGTGTACTAGTGTGACTCAGACCTGCCCTGGAGTGTGGTGTGTACTAGTGTGACTCCAGATGTGGTACTAGTGTGACCCCCTGGGTGTTATGTGTACTAGTGTCTGACCTGCCCTGGGGTGTTACTAGTGTGACCTGTAACCCGCCCTGGGGTGTATGTGCACTAGTGTAACCCAGACCCGCCCTGGGATGTCATGTGTACTAGTGTGACCCAGACCTGCCCTGGGGGTAATGTGTACTAGTGTGACCTGTGACCCGCCCTGGGGTGTGGTGTACTAGTGTAACTCCAGACCTGCCTGGGATGTCATGTGTAACCTAGTGTGACCAGACCTGCCCTGGGTGTCATGGGTAACCCAGACCCGTCATGTGTTAGTGTAACCCAGACCTGCCCTAAGTGGTGTGTACTAGTGTGACCGTGACCCGGCCCTGGGGTGTGATGTGTACTAGTGTGACTGTGACCTGCCCTGGGGTGTGGTGTGTACTAGTGTGACTCAGACCTGCCCTGAGTGTGATGCCTAGTGGTGACCGTGACCCGCCCTGGGGGTGGTGTACTAGGTGACTCAGACCTGCCCTGGGTGTGGTGTGTACTAGGTGACCCAGACCCGCCCTGGGGTGATGTGTACTAGTGTGACCTGTGACCTGCCCTGGGGTATGGTGTGTACTAGGTGACCAGATGTGTACTAGTGACTCAGACCCGCCCTGGGGTGTGGTGTGTACTAGTGTGACCAGACCCGCCCTGGGGTGTGGTGTGTACTAGTGTGACCTGTGATAGATTGTGAGAAAGGGAAGGTGTTCTCTGGCCACGGGCTCCTCAAGCGTATACACACACACACACTAGATCAAGGGGTTGTATATGGTTAAAATGTGATATGTTTTGTCGTGCCATTACAACACTGCAACAATGTGGAGGACTGAGGTGGCTTATACTGTGCCTTACACATACACACACACACACACACCTTATTATATGTACAAACCATATACCTCCTACAGAATCTCATCCTACATAGTTCATTAAGTCTTGGTGTACTCAGAGGAGACCCTTTGTGTACGCTCTCTGTACGGCTCACGTGTTCTATACCTGGGTATATAAACCACCTCAAACAAGTACTGATACAAATAACTTACACTCCCAGATACAGATTCTCTAAAGTTATTATTAATTTATACAACTCATTTTCCTTTATGTATAAGACAGGAATCTCCCATCCTGGTATTTCCACTGTGTTGAATACCCCGAGAATCAATAAAAGACAATCTGAATGTATAATCCAGGACAGATCAACCCACATTTCATGAGTGAATGATTTTATTATGGCCGAGCTGTGGGCGAGACCTGGAGAGGAGGAGGAGGAGGAGGAGGAGGAGGAGGAGGAGGGGGAGGATGAGGAGAGAGAGGGGGTGATCGTCGTGCACCTGGCAGCGAGGGGGGTGGGGTGGAAACGGACGGGGAGGCGGGCATGATCAATACTCCAGGAATGTAATTAAGTGCGGCCCTCTCTAGAAATAAAAGGTCCCGGGGGGAGGAAGAGAGGGAGGGAAGGAGGGAATGGGAAGGGTGGTAGGAAAGGAGGGAGGGAAGGAGGGAGGAAGGAAAGGAGGGAGGGAAGGAAGGAGGGAAGGCGGGGAGAGAGGGGTAATAATATATTAGTCCAAATATTATAAACTAATTGCTGGGAAAAATTATTGTTGGAGCGTGTGTGTGTGTGTGTGAATGCATGTGAAGCTATCTTTATTAAACTATACCCTCCCACCTTCCCCTCCATTCCCTCCTTCCCTTCCTGGATGAGGGAGGGAGGGAGGGAGGGAGGGAGTTCCAGAAGTTGATGTGAAATGTGCACTTAATTCAGATTCCTTTTTGGTCATCAAGGGAGAGAAGTCATTCATCCGTGAGGTATGTGTGCTCCCCCTCTACTATCTCTTCGTTATTTATGCCACGTGAAAAATTCTTCGTCTCGGGTGTAATGATGATAAGAGCCCGGAGACGTGAACTTCTTGAATACCCGTAAATAGTGTTTGGTTTAAGGTGCAAGGAGGGAGAAGAGGGTAGGGAGAGGAGGGCAGGGAGAGGAGGGAGAGGAGGGAGAAGAGGGTAAGGAGAGGAGGGAGGAGAGGTAGGGGAGAGGAGGGAGAAGAGGGTAGGGAGAGGAGGGAGGAGAGGGAAGGAGAGGAGGGTTGGGAGAGGAGGGAGAAGAGTGCAGGGAAAGGAGGTAGGAGAGGACAGGGCGAGGAGGGAGAAGGAGAAAGGGAGAGGAGGGAGGAGAAGGAAGGGAGTGGAGGGAGGATAGGGCAGGGAGAGGAGAAAAAAAGGGTAGGGAGAGGAGGGAGAAGAGGACAGGGAGAGGAGGGAGGAGAAAGGGAGACTAAAAATATGTGTGTGTGTGTGTGTGTGTGTGTGTGTATGTGTGTCTAATTAGCAGGGGACTTCTGCGTCTTAACCGCATTGATGATAAGAGTCCAGGGAGGTGAACAACTCGAATACCCGTAAATAATGCTCGGTTTACTAAGGGAGGGAGGGAGGGAGAGGAAGAAAGGAGAGCGAGGGAGAGCGTATGTAATAAGCAAGAAGGCTTTGTTGTTTGTGGCGGTACAGTGTTGTTCTGTTTTTATATTAGTGCGGAGAAATCTCCCTTTGTGTTTGTGTGTGAATTGAATTGAATTTTTTCACGTACAGCGGCCAGTTTATTGTGCACCCATACTCATCACGTGAACGGTAAAGCAAAAGGATTACACAGTAGAAGTCACAAAGGGTGTGTATAACAGACTCCAGTGGTCAGGATATTATGGCACTGAATATTCTGTCGATAAAGGTTGACTTATTCACAACTGCGTGAGTATACCAGTGTGAGATAATATGTCTGGCATAACACTGCTATTCACATCTGTTTGAGAGGTATTCAAGCACATTGTGTGTTAGGTTCTATACATGAGAGATGATATAGCTACAGTAAGTGCAAAAAAGTGGATGCAATCTTAATATGGCAGCTATCTTGCCATTACAGATAAAGTGCTATGCCATTTCACAAACAATATGCTTGGACGTGTCTCTAAAAGGTTCTATCTTCTTACAGTCAAGGACATAGAGGTCGAGTGTGTGGTCATATGTATGGCCACACACTTTACTTTTTTGTCCCCATCAGTTTGAGGGATATACTGCCAGAGGTACTTATATCCTAACCTTAGTCTAGCGGTTACAACATCATGGTAAACAATGGACTGTTTGTAATTGTCTGCTTGCCTCAAGTTCACCAGTTAGGTCTTTCCTGATTACTGTCTTAAGGGTTATTTTAGATAGACCTAGATTGATTGTGTGTGTGTGTGTGTGTGTGTTTTGACACTTCTAAATAAGTATGTTTGTGAATTCATGAATACTTTATGAACTCGTTCGTTGATCTACCTCAGCAAAGTGTTCAGTATAAAAAAATAAGTTTATGTAAAGTACCGAACGCACAGAATCGAAAGGCTGAGTAGGATTAAGTTAGGTTAGATTAAATTAAGTTAGATTAGGTTAGGTTAGATACAGTTTGGTTAAATAATATTAGATTAAACTGATAGATTAGGTTAGATAAAGGTTAGTTAGCTTAGATTAGATTAAACTAATTAGGCTGGGTTAGGTTTAATTAGGATTAGGTTGAATTTATGTTTGGGTTTATGAGTATTAAGGTTAATTTGACATGTAACCGACCTGTCAACCTTCTTCCAACACGCCGGGGACCCACCGTAAACAAGGAGACCTTCACCACGCACACTCTCATAGTCACCCCTTGGAACACTCATAGAAAACGGAGGAGGGTGTGGTTTTACAGCGAAGAGTGACGTCAAAGAGGGAGGGGCAGAAGACAGAAGAGGAAGGTTCTTTTAGTTCATTAGTCATTCAGTCAGTTAATGAGACAGTCGTGCAATCAGTCAGACAGTCAGTCAGTCAGTCGATTAATCAATCAATCAGTTTTTCAGAAAGTCGGTAGAAATATCAATTAAGTTAATCAGTCAATCAACTTCTCAGTCATTTAGTCAATCAGTCTCACGGTCAGTCAATCTCTCAGTCAGTCAGTCAGTTAAGACATCGTTCATGGAGTTAATAGCCAGCTGAGATAAATAGTGTAAATATGGTTTTCTTTCTTTTAATTTCACATAAAGACTAAAATTTTTCGTGACAAAATCCTGGATAATAACTGATAGTGTTTATACTTCACCTGTTTAACTTTTTTGGAGTCAGCATACTAGTCCTACTAATGATGATGATGGTGATGGTGATGATGATGATGATGATGATGATGATGATCTAATAGAATATAAGAATTTAATTTATTGTCCTTAACTGATAAGAGGAACAAAATAGATAATTATTCCCATGTAAATAACTATTTAATGTAAGCCATAAATTAAGCTACACGTTAATTTCTATGTCTCTTCTGTTAATTAATAAAGCAAGTGACACTAAGTACCGGCCCCACCACTTGACATTCTCTGGTCTACATTTAATGGTTTTCCTTACACCGTCATTAGTGCTGGGTCCAAAGCTCGAGTTCTCAGAGGTTCGTAAGATACTATTTTTCCCGTAATGTGGCAATGTGAGGCTAGATCTTACTAACATACACTGGCTACGGGATTTAGGTAGATTCGCCAAGGATCATTTTGGTAGAATCTATGGCAAAAATTCTCTTAACTGGAGACGCGATAATTCTTGTAATTGGTTCACTTAAACTGCGACATATAGATGGAGTCTCAAATATTCATGGAATAATTCAATCTTCTTTACCCGAACTGAAGATGTGAGAACTCCTCTAACTGGTTTACATTAACAACGCCACGAAGATGAATTCTTAAAGATTCCTGGGTTAAATTTTCCTCATTGTAAGTCTATCACTTTAATTACTATACGGATAGCGAACCAAGATCGTATCGAAATTTGCTCTAAGATTCCCAATTGAAGAGAAAAAAAATTAAATGTAACTTTGATAAATGTGATCCAGGCCTGAGTGAGGCTGCCTTCACCATAAACCTGGAGACACACTATGAGTAAATGCGTCCCGGTGATGTTGTCCTGAGAACTTCAAGGGCACTGTGCGGGGAACTTGTCCTGAAAGTTGTCATGGGGATCTTTGGGGCTAAATACTTCTCGGAGTCTGTCTTGAAAGTTGTCCTGTACAGAGGAACTTGTCCCGAGCACTTCAAGGACGCACAGTTGGGGGGGGGGGAGGAACTCGTCTTGGGAACTCAGCTGGGAGAGAACCGCAGAGTTGCATAAACCAGGGACGTGCTAACTGCCTGTGTAACCACCTGCTGGGAGGATGTAGAGGACGACGGAAGAATACGTCTGAAAGATCACCATTTAATTTTCTGAGAGAGAGAGAGAGAGAGAGAGAGAGAGAGAGAGTCATGTGGGCGCCCTAGTGAGATCTTTGAGAGCACTGAGAGAGAGAAGAAACATGTGAGCTTCTGGGAGAGAGGCTAGAAATGGGTCAATCACACCCAGATGGTTATCACGTAGAGGGACGGACCCAAGGTATCTTCCTGGAGTACTCCTACTGGAGAATCATTTTTCCCAGGATAAATTAGAACCTGGTCCGATTCAGAACCCTGGGGAAAAACGACATTCCCGATGGGATAAGACAGTACGCACCTTCTTTCTCTTACCTAATATACTGTACATATATATATATATATATATATATATATATATATATATATATATATATATATATATATATATATATATATATATATATATATATATATATTGATAAAATCACACAATAAAACGGAGAAACAATGGAGCACCTTAGCTTTCGTCTTTATTCACGACATCTTCAGAAGCAACTGAATTACAAGGACTGAGAGAGGCTTATGTACACAGGGTGACCTTACAAAACATATATATACAGTATATATGGATAAAAAATACTTGTTGATGGTGCTGGGACAACCAAAGCTACTGGCGTATTTTTTCCCAGTGACGATCGAGAACAGATTGTGATTAAAATCCTGCGGAAACAATACATACCCACGACGGGATCACCGCAAGGACGAGGCTGCTTAAAGCTATCTTTATTTATTTTTTTTACTTAAGGAAAGAGACACAGTCAACCCCTTATGGAGAGAGAGAGAGAGAGAGAGATAGACACATAATGAAGGGGAGAAACAGAAACAGAACAATTGAGTATTGGCTTTATTGTTTTTAATTGGTTTGTTCAAAATATTTCTGATATATTCATACATATGTCAAGAATCCCTCAATATATATAGCATCGCTCCTCGCTCCTAACAACAAATGTAGTGGAAGCTGCCGTTCTAATGGCCTATCCTAACCTAACCTACCCTAATCTAACCTAACCTAACCATTAGGATGGAACCTAGAATACTGTTGACTAATTAAATAAGAAAATATATTTACTTACGTAAAATATTAGAAAACTCTATTAAGATAAGAGATAACAGTAAACATTATAGTAAATCCATCAAGTGGGTCCAAATATCATGATAAAACAATTACTAAGACAAATAAGAAATGTATCAAAACAAAACAAAACTAAATAAATAATTAAGACAAAACTTTACTAAACAAAAGAAAATTAAGATAATAGTTTCACAGAGATGAGGGATATGACGTCATGAGAGGCCTAGATGTTAGTGGGCCAATCAGCGGCCGCATCTGTACCAATGTAATCCCCTACTTTAGAAAAATATGTCGGCAAGAGAGACAAGAGATAAGAGAGAGAGAGAGACAAGAGATAACGGAGGCTGGACAAATGAAACGAGAGTCTCTACTGACATCAGCCTTCACTCAGGTCCGTCTCTGTGTTGGGCACCGATACACAGATATACCCAGAGGCCCACCGTGGTGTATGGGAACATTAGGCGGTCACACACACACACACACACACACACACACACACACACACACACACACACACTCACCATCACCATCTTCCTCACAGTCTCTCTACATTTTTCTTATATCATCTTCGTCCATCCAAAGTTCCCCCCTCCCCTTCAATATCCATCCCCTCCTCCCTCTCTTTCCCTTCATTATCCACTCCCTCCCTCTTTTCCCCTTATTATCTATCCACCCCTCCCACTCTTCCCCTCATTTTCCATCCATCCTCCCTCTCTTTCCCTCATTATCCATCCTCTAATCCCTCTCTTCCCCACACTATCCATCCCTCCTCCCTCTTTTCCCCACACTATCCATCCCCTTCACCTTCTCTTTCCCCTCATTAACCTCATCTCCCCTCTTGTCTCCCAGTTCCTCTCAATTTCTATAATTATGAAAAGATTCATTTAGTTTGTATTCGAAGCTGACTGAGTATTATTATTATTATTATTATTATTATTATCATCATTATTATTATTATTATTATTATTAGTAGTAGTAGTAGTAGTAGTAGTAGTAGTAGTAGTAGTAGTAGTAGTAGTAGTAGTCACATGTCAGGGACCAGACTTCACAAATGACCTCACCATCATAACAGACATCTACCTTCCATCTCTCTCGCTGAAAGGTTCCGACCACAGAGGACCTCGTCGACTGTGTGTGTGTGTGTGTGTGTGTGTGTGTGTGTGTGTGGTCTAAAGTCTCCCACGACGAGGTAATGAAGGTATCGCTACTGCTCATCTCCGGGCAGTATCGCTGAGAGATCATCTCCCAGGCAATATTACCAGCGAGAGAACCCAAACACCAGACCATCCTTATCTCAACGTCCCCGGGGACTGCGGCAGAGAGAGAGAGAGAGAGAGAGAGAGAGAGAGAGAGAGAGAGAGAGAGAGAGAGAGAGAGAGAGAGAGAGAGAGAGAGAAGGACTTTGCCTACACCTGTATCACGGGGTACAGGTGCTCCTCACCAACCATCACACACCATCCTCATATATTTCCGTATATAGTATTGACGTAGACCACAGTCAAGACAGGCCCCTTACTATAGATCCTTGAGGTATTCCACTCAGAAATGTTTTCTAGTCACTGTGTACTCCGTTTATCAATCAGACTACCGTCCTCACATCTGAGGGTTGGCCACCACAGTCCTTCACGCCAAACGTTTTAGGGCTTTTTTGTTTTCAATCCCCCTGGATTTTGTATCTCTCTGGGGAACTCAGGTTTTAATTTCATTCATCCATCCCAGTCTCTGCCTTACACCGGCCCTTCTACCCTCAACAATTTCATTAACATTTCTGTTATTATCCCCTCATCCCGAATTATTTTGACCAAAGTATCTAAATTATCCTTTTCTGTACATTTCAAGCGTTTCCTTTGAAGTTTTTGCTAATCTTAGCTCTTCTTTATTTGTTTTTTTGTCAGTGTAACTTATTCTTAGCATTCTCCTATAACACCACCTTTCAAAGACCTGCAGGAGGCTATATATATATACTGTATAGCTTTGAAGCAGCTTTTTTCTCAAAATGAAATTAATATCCATTTTTACTGGGTGTCTTTAGATTATTAAACGCTGTTTTTGCTTGACCTTTTCTTCTTTTGACTTCTTCCGTACATCTACCATCACAGCTAATGTTACTTCCCAAACACACTAAAGTTTCCATTTGTTTACTTTCCCTGTTACCTACCTATTTTCTTGGGGGGATTTATTTCCAATTTGGAAACAACCATTACTCTGGTCTTTACACCATTAACTCTTAAACCATATCCTTCACCCTTTTCCAGTAATCTGTTAAATAGTTTTTGTAACACCTCTTCACTGTCTAAGATTAGAGCAGTATCATGTGGATAGTGTTTATTGCGTATTATTTTTACCATTAACGTTTATTCCTTCATTATCACTAACACTGCAGCCTCCTGTTGCCAGTAAAGATTATGTATAGTCCTAATATCTCATTAATTAATACCTATTTTTTCAAGACCTCTATAACTTTATTGTGTTTTACTTCATAAAAACATAATTTTTTTTTCAAAATCAACAAAGCATTCATAAATTTCTTAGGCCTTCTAAAGCTCTTTCACTGAAAATTCTCAAACCAAATAGAGCTTCTCCGGTTTTTTACCCTTTCTAAATCCATTTTGATCATCAGAAAACTCACTTTCGCTTCTAAATTTCATTCTAATTAAAATTATGTTTAATAATACTTTGCAGAAATGATTTATTATGCTAATTGTGGAGGCGTTAGTTTATGAATATTATTGAAATCATGATGTTTGCAGAGTTTAATTCATATCAATAATATCATATATAGGATTATTAATATTTATATACAGTATAAATTAGTCATATATCTACATTTTTCACATCATAAAGATCTGCACACACACACACACACACACACACACACATGTATATATATATATATATATATATATATATATATATATATATATATATATATATATATATATATATATATATATATATATATATATATATATATATATATATATATGATCGTGTAAGGTAAACACTTGCCTAAGACGCACTTACACAATTAACCCTGAAGGTGTACCATGACATCAACAAAACAGGTGAAGCATCATGACAGAGCTCCATTAAGACTTATCTCTAACATGATAATACGTGGCTGTGTCCGCCGGGTCTTACTCAGCACATATTCTCGTTGATAAACAAGAAAATCTGCTCCGTCTGGAATTATATATTCGAGTCGTATCACGACTACAGACTTAGATACATTCAAGGTTTCTCAAAAGCTTATGAGAAAGATACTAATGTTTAATGAATCAAAAGCTTAAGCAAGCTTATATAAAGTTTTAATATTAATAATTTTCATTAAGTTTGTTCATAAGACTGTTTATTAATATTAAAGTTTGTTCAATATTCACTACGTTTAACTTGACACTAGATTCCTGTGAGGCGAAGTGCATAATTTCTTTTATACTCTAATCTGGCGAAAATGATGCTAGTTTATAAATTCTCCAAAAAATCTCATATAAGCTAAACTAATTTACATAATTCAGCTACATTCAACCTAATCTAGTTTAACCTAACATATCTGAACGCAATCCTAACCGGGCAGTGGTGTGCTCCTACACTCACGAGACATTAGTAACCCCCACGTTGACATGACGGAGCCGTGATATACAGAAAAGTTTCTTAGTCGCCTTTTTTTTGGGGGGGGGGGGCGAAACATATTTCTAATTCTTGTGGTAATATTGACATTGAACTTTAAATTCTCAAATGACGTGTAAAGTGAATGGATAATACCGATGCAGTACTAATTATATGTACAGTCACCCACAAAAATCTGGTGTCCTGCTTCAATATTCTGAATCCCAAACCGAGCCTTCGAACTACGGCCCACTGTCCTCCCTCTGGCTACATGGCATTAAACTACAGGAGCCTTCGTAATGTTTAAGGGTAACAACAAATGACGCTCCCTATGTGCAGTACAGTACAGTACACTACAGTCACGCTGTACTGTAACCCCCCCAATACCAGAAGGTGAGAAGCCGAAACAATGTCCACCTTAACCAGAGTTTCCTGTCACCGATATCAGTAATGACGTAAGTAATCTGGGAATTATAAACGCTTGGAACAAGTTGTCATTACAGACCCTAGCGCACCACTACGTGAAGAAAAGCAAAACAAATAATTAGCTCAAAGATATTTTCCAGGCAACAGGAGTCGTATACAAGAATACATACCAATAGTAAGGCCCGAGTGGTGACACCGATTAAGTTTACTCCAGAAAATATAAATTAATGTTTTTATAATTGTCAATTGTTGAACGACAACATTTCACGTGCGTAAAACGTTAACCAAAATGCCATAACCTAAGGCAGTGGTTCTCAACCTTGTTTGCCCCATGCACCCCTTTCACCATATGTCAGAATGTCATTCCCCCTCCTTTCCAAGATTGTCTGCCTCAAAAAGTGCATTCCAAATAATATGCATATAATACTGAAAATCCTTTATTTTTTCCATATTAGTACATATACATTTACAATTTTACATGGATTATTTTTATAGTGGAGTTTTACAAATTAAATGCCAATTGAAAATGTTGATGGATTTATAAAACTTGAATAAAAGTAAAATAGTTTTTTTTTTATATAATGAATTACTTAACAGACCAAATTGAAGCATAATGCAATAAACAAAAAATTCAATAGACTACCAGGATATTGTAAATTTGTAATTAATTTTATTCAGATGAAGATTACAGTCAATGAGAAACCTGTGATTGTTTTTTCTTCGCCAATTCTGGGATTCGCGGAGGAGTGATTGAAAGGGCACAACGCAGGTCATTTTCTACCTCTAATCTACTACGTTGCTTCGTTTTAATTTGCAACAGAGTTGAAAAGCCTGACTCACAAAGATATGTCGACACAAACGGAAGCAATGTACGGATAGCTCTTTCTGCCACTTTTGGGTAGGAATCGCACATCAAGGGCCAAAATTCTGTGATTGATTTCTCATCGAACATATCTCTTGCTCCCGAATCAGTTTCCCCCCCCCCTGAAAACCTGAATTCCCCCCTGGTTGAGAACCCCTGACCTTAGGTATTAATTTCCTGTATCAGTTGACTGTGGAGGAAAAAGTTTATACATGTTGGGGAGCAAGACTGACCGGTGGTTACTAGGGATGTGTGGACCGAGGAGGGAAGAGGAGGAGGAGAATAAGTAATAGTTAGTTATATTTGTTAATATACTTTCATGAAACTTTAAGTTACTATTTTCAGATTTCCTATATTGAATTAGAGACGTGTGTGTATCTGTATATCGAATACACTAAAGTAATATGAATCATCTCGATCATATTTATATAATTACTAATATTAATGTATAATTTATTCAGTTATGAAGTCTAAGTTATAATAAAAATCATCCCCATCATTTACTGGAAAGACAAAAATCAAGAGGAAATTATTCAGATGAAAATGTGTGTAGTTTTAACTTATTTGATAAAAATTCTTAATCATTTTGCATATAAATCTCTGCGAAGCCAAATCTCTCTCTCTCTCTCTCTCTCTCTCTCTCTCTCTCTCTCTCTCTCTCTCTCTCTCTCTCTCGTTTTAGCACACGCATACACATACTTACTCAACCAATAACGGACACGGTCACTCTGTTCGGGGAGTTCATAATGAGTACTACTAATTAACATAAATCACATACTGTTATAGAAAATGTTTATTTAAAATAAAGTAATTTTTTTTAGATCATGCCCATTATTACCCAAACTTAGTAAGAGTTACAACCCCCACGAACAACGACCACTTTATTTACAGTAAACATCTTAGCATTGATTCGGCAGTGTTGGTATAGTAGTTTAGTATGAAAATTTTAATTAACATCTGCATTGCCACCTAGATATGTAAATACACACTGTACATAGAGAATAAATATGACCCGTGTCATATTGTATCACGCCGTAAGGGTGCCGAATAATTTTTTAGTCGGTGGACATAGATATAGATATCAGACGGTGTTGGTATACAAAGAACCTAGACCGTGCATGTACCTAATCATTAAACAGTCGCCTGCACTTATACCTGGTACAGTGGCTGGTGCATGTAAACAGAGCTGCCACATCTAACAGAATGCAGCAGTCACTGTATCCGGTATAAGAGCAGGCGACTGTACACAGACCATGCAGGTATACAATGTACCTAGAAAGTGTAGGTATACAAACAATATGCCTAGACACTGCAGGTATACAAACAATATATCTAGACAGCGCAGGTATACAATGTACAAGTTGGCATCATCGGAAGTGATAAAATTTATGGCCGAATTCTGTGAGGTAAAGCATAACGACTTGTTTGATTTTATGAATGAAAAGGATAAAACTATTTCAGAATTCATGGAGACGCTCTCATATACAGTACAGAGTTACATCAGACATTGCTCCAGCTTAGTGGCGAGTCCCATCCTGTCTAATTTGTACAGTACGCACTTCAAATATGAGAATGACGTCATAGGCAAGCGCAAAGTCTGGTATGACTAGAAAGTGCAATAATGGTGTGAATTAGAAAAAAATTATAAATGAATTTGATAAATATTTACTGTGTGAATAACATACAAATAAAGGTAAAGAAATTGCCATTGTCATTCCTGCTGTGTGACTGGAAAACGTAAGGAGCGTCACGAGAACCCCTTTAATACGGACTGTACTGAGGCAAACATCGCCACTACATGGGGCTTAATAATGATATGCTGGTAACATAACATAACATAACATAACATAACATAACATAACATAATCCAGGGGAGAGGAAAAAAAACAATGCAGGAAAATCACTATTCCCCAATGGAATATGAATACATATAACTAAAAAAAAATTTAAGAAAAAATCCTAAGACCGTCTCGTTAACAATTACCTTCATTACCTTTATGCCTTCTGTTTGTCTTGCTATTATCATCTAATATTAACCATTAACAGTCAGGCCAGATTATGGCTCAAATTCCTTATGTTCTCTCACCTCTCTCTACTCTACCCCCTCCCCCAGCACCTCTTGCCCTCCACTCGACCATTTCCTCCAGCTTAACAAACTGATTAAGAAATTTATTTATATTACACTGATGTCTCTACTTACCACTTCACAGTAGACAACAAGCAGCGTAGATCATGGCTTAGCACAAACACACAGAGTAGATCAAGTCTCAATACCAGCAACAGACAAGCTCAGCATTAGTCACCAACAACACACTGAACACTGGTGACTCACACACAGAGTAGATCAAGTCTCAATACCAGCAACAGACAAGCTCAGCATTAGTCACCAACAACACACTGAACACTGGTGACTCACACACAGAGTAGATCATACGCTCAGCAACAGACACAGTGAGGAAAGATACAGGACTTATAATTAACGTCATAATCTGGAGATGTACCATAGTGTGTGAGCAGAACCGGAGCTATAATGACACACAGGTCGAAACAGTTTGGTTTAGGCAGCCTCGAGAAGGTTACCGGACTTAGTGGACGACTGTAAAGGGAGGGTGAGAGGGGGCAGGTGAGGGTGGAAGAGGTGAGGTGAGGTGAGGAGAGGAGGGGTGATAAGAGGTGAGGTGAGGTGGGGTGAGGTGAGGTGAGGGTAGGAGATGTGAGGTGAGGGTGGATGTTTAAGGTCAGGGTAGGAGAGGGTAGGTGAGGGTGAAAGAGGTGAGGTGGGGCGAGGGTAGGAGGAGGATAGGTGAGGGTGAGGTGAGGGTAGGAGAAGTGAGGTGAGGGCAGGAGATGTGAGATGGGGTGGAGGTTTGACGTCAGGATAAGAGAGGGTAGGTGAGGGTAGAAGGAGGTGAGGTGAGGGAGGTGAGTTGGAGGGTAGGGTAGGGAGGGTGAGGGTAGGAGAAGTGAGGTGAGAAGACGGTAGGGAGGAGGGGTGAAGGGGGAGGGAGAGGTGAGGTGAGGGGTAGGAAGGTGGAGGTGAGGGGTAAGAAGGTGAGGTGATGGGGGGGTGAGGTGAGATGAAAGTGGGAGAGGGAGGTGAAGGTGGGAAAGGTGAGGTGAAAGTGGAGAGTTAAGGTTAAGGTAGGAGAGGTGAGGTGAAGGTGAGAGGTGAGGTGAAGGTGGAGTAATGGTGGGAAGGTGAAGAGAGGGAAGGAGAGGTGAGGTGAGGGTAGGAGAAGTGAGATGGAGGGTGGGTGAGATGAGGGAAAGTGAGTTGAGGGGTGGGGGAGGCGAAGTGAGGGTAGGGGAGAGGGAGGTGAAGGTAGAGAGAGATCAGGTGAGGGTGGGAGAGGTGAGGTGAGGTGGGGAGAGGTGAGGTGAAGGTGGGAGAGGAAGTGAAGGTGGGAGAGAAGGTGGGGAGAGAGAGAGGTGAGGGGGAGAGATGAGGTGAGGGTGGAAGAGGGAGGGAATTTAGGAGAGGTAAGGTGAGGATGGGAGAGGAGGATGGGGAGGTGAGAGGGGTGGGAGAGGTGAGGTGGAGGTAGGGGAGGTGAGGGAGGTGAGGGGTGGGACGGGTGAGGTGAGAGGGGGGTGGGATAGGTGAGATGAGGGGTGGGAGATGAGAGTGAATTTGGGGAGAGGTGAGATGAGGGTGGGGGAGGTGAGGTGAAGGTGGGAGGTGAGGTGAGCGTGAGGGTGAGAGGTGAAGGGGAGAGGTGAGGGGTGTGAGGGGGGGAGGGGAGGTGGGTGGGAGTGAGGGAGAGGGTGAGAGGAAGGGGTGGGAGAGGTGAGGTGAAGGTGGAGAGGTGAGAAGGTGGAGAGGGTGAGGTGGAAGAGGGGGGAAAGAGGTGGGAAGGTGAGGTGAATTAGGGAGAAGTGAGGTGGAGGATGGGAGAGGAAGTGAGGGGGGGGAGAGGTGGAGGAGGGGGGAGAGGTGAGGTGAGGGTAGGGGAGGTGGGAGGAGGGGACCGGTGATGGGGGGTGGGAGAGGTGAGGTAAGGGTGGGATAGGTGAGATGAGGGTGGGAGATGTGAGGTGAATTTGGGAGAGGTGAGATGAGGGGTGGGAGAGGTGAGGTGAAGGTGGGAGAGGTGAGAGGGGTGGGAGAAGGAGGTAAAGGTAGGGAGAGGAGAGGTGAGATGAGGATAGGAGAGGTGAGGTATTATGGAAGAGGCGAGGGGGATAGGGAGGAGGTGAGGTGGGGCTGGGATAGGTGAGGTGGTAGGGGTGAGGTGAGGGTGGAAGAGGTGAGGGAGGGTGGTGAAGTGAGGGGGGAGAGGTGAAGTGAAGGTGGGAAAGAGATGAAGTGAGGGGTTGGAGAGGCGAGGGAGGTGGGAAGGTGAGGAGGGTAGGAGAGGGAGGTGAGGGTGGGAGAGGTGAGGTAAAGGTGGGAGAGGTGAGGTAATGGTGGGAAGGTGAAGCACGGGAAGGAGAGGTGGGGGTGAGGGGTAGGAGAAGTGGAGATGGAGGAAAGGTGAGATGAGGGAAAGGTGAGTTGAGGGTGGGGGAGGCAAGGAGGGTAGGAGAGGTGAGGTGAAGGTAGGAGAGAGGTGAGAGGAGGAGGAGGTGGGGAGGGAGGGAAGGTGGAGAGGGGAAGTGGGAGAGGGGAGGAAGGTAGGAGAGATGAGGTGAGGTGGGAGAGAGGAAGGGTGGAAGAGGTGAGGTGAATTTAGGGAGAGGTGGGTGAGGAGGGAGAGGCGATGAGGTGGGAGAGGTGGAGGTGAGGGTGGAAGAGGTGAAGTGAGGGGGAGGTGGAGGAAGGTAGGGAGAGAGGTGAGGGTGGGAAGAGGAGGAGGTGGAGGGGTGAGGGGTGGAAGGTGGGAGGTGAGGTGGGGAGAGGTGGGAGGTGAGGGGGGAGGTGAGGGAGGGGGGGAGGTGAGGTGAAGGAGGTGAGGGGGGAGGTGGGAGAGAGGTGGGAGGGTGGAGGGGTGGGAGGAGGTGAGGTGAGGTGGAGGGTGAGAGAGGGGGAGAGGGGTGGGAGAAGGTGGGGAGGGAGGTGAGGTGAAGGTGGGAGGAGGAGGTGGGGGTGGAAGAGGTGAGGAATTGGGAGAGGTAAGGTGAGGATGGAGAGGCGAAGGAGGGTGGGAGAGGGAGGTGAGGTGGAAGAGGTGAGGTGAGGTGAGGGTGGGAAAGGTGAGGTGAATTTGAGGTGAGGGGATGGGAGAGGCGAAGTGAGGTGGGGAGGTGAGGTGAGGTGAAGTGGGGAGGTGAGGGTGGGAGAAGGGAGGTAGAGGTAGGGAGAGGTGAAGTAGGGGTAGGGAGAGGTGAGGAGATGAGGGTAGGAGAAGGAGGTAAGGGGTAGGAGAGGAGGTGAGATGAGGATAGGAGAGGGAGGTATTATGGAAGATGCGCGGGGATAGGAGAGGTGAGGTGGGGCTGGGATAGGTGGGGAGTGAGTGAGGGTGAGGTGAGGGTGGGAGAGGTGAGGTGAGGGTAGGGGGAGGGGTGCGACCGGTGATGTGAGGGGGAGAGGTGGAGGTAAGGGTGGGAGAGGGAGATGAGGGTGGGAGATGGGAGGTGAATTTGGGAGAGGTGAGATGAGGGTGGGGAGAGGTGAGGTGAGGGGGGAGAGGTGGAGGTGAGGTGGGAGAGAGTGAGGTAGGAGGTAGAGGTGAGGTGAGATGAGGATAGGAGAGGTGAGGTATTGGTGGAAGAGGCGAGGTGGGGGATAGGAGAGGTGGGTGGGGGATGAGGTGAGTGTAGGGTGAGGTGAGGTGGAAGAGGTGGAGGGGAGGGTGGAAGAGGTGAAGTGAGGGTGGGGAGAGGTGAAGTGGGGTGGGTGAGGTGAGGCGGGGTGGAAGAGGTGAAGGGAGGATGGGAGAGGTGAGGGGGTGGGAGAGGTGAGGCGAGGGTTAGGTGAGGTGAGGATGGAAGAGGTGTGGTGAGGGTGGAAGAGGTGAAGGAGGTTGGGAGAGGTGAGGTGGGGTGGGAGAGGTGAGGTGGGGGGTAAGGTGTGATTGAGGAAAAGGTGAGGTGAGGTGTTTAGGAGTTGAAGTAAGGGTGGATGAGGTGAGGTGAGGGTGGAAGAGATGAGGTGAAGGTGGGAGCGGTGAGGTAAGTGTAGGGTGAGGTGAGGTTAGGAGAGTTGCGGTGAGGGTAGGAGAGGTGAGGTGAGGGTAGGAGAGGTGATGTGAGTGTAAGGTGAGGTGAGGGTGGGAGAGGTGATTTAAGGATGGATGAGGTGAAGTGAGGGTGGAAGAGGTGAGGTGAGGGTAAGGTTAGGCGAGGGTGGAAGAGGTGAGGGCTGCAACATGACACTAGTGACCATCCCAGCAAATACCAAAATGATAGCACCTTGTTTACATCCTCCTGCCTCCCTCCTCCCCCATAGGCCTTCACCCCAACCACCCCCTCCCCCAACCTCTTCCTCCCCTCATAGGATCGAACACTGATCTTGGGATTTTGTGAATTGAGGAATGGCTACTCAATCTAGTGTTAATAAGGATCACACACACACACACACACACACACACACACACACACACACACACACACACACACATCAATAGAATCATATGCTCACACACGCACATATACATCTCTACACACACACACACACAGACACACACACACACGCACACACACACACACACGCACTCACACACACACACACACACACACACACACACATACACTCAACCCCCATACACATATTCACCCCGCCCCACATACAATCACACATACACAGTCACCCCGCCCCCACACACACATATACACACCCACATACACACATACCCACGCACACACAAACATACCCCCACACAGCACCATGCCACACAGTCACCAGTCCATGACGGTACGCTCTGCATATGTTTGTGTTAGGGAACGCTTGAAGAGTCACCAGCAGATAAGGCGGCCATTACCCGCCTCTAGTACCATTGTCTCCTGGTCTTGCTACACCAACTGTTGTTACCTTCTCTAACTCCATAAAAAAAAATCAATAAAAAGTTGAGGTTATCTAAACTTCCTCGGTTCATCAAATATGAGTCTCAAGATAAAAAAGGTTTAGATAGAGCGAAGTTTAGAGATTTACCGTAATAAATGTGTTTCTTTACTGTCTAACTGATACACTGAGAAAAAAATCCCCCTTTTGGGTCTGAGAAGGTAATCTCCTTGAGTAGAAAGGTCATATAACTTTCTTAAAACTTTTAATCATATTTCTTGATTTTACTTTCAATTAATAGCTAATAAAATTCTTTATAACTTTATTTAGAATTATTCAAATGAACATCTCTTGTTGTATAAATAATAACTTCACAGATATTTACTGTATTTACAAGGTAAAGTAAAAAACATTTCTCTTTAGCACAACAACAACAACTATAATAATGATAATAATAATAACAATAATAATAATAATAGTAATAATAATAATAATAATAATAAAAATAATAATAATAATAATAACAATAATAATAATAATAGTAATAATAATAATAATAATAATAATAATAATAATAATAATAATAATAATAATAATAATAATAATAATAATAATAATAATAATAATAATAATAATAATAAAAATAATAATAATAATAATAATAATAATAATAATAATAATAATAATAATAATAATAATAATGATGATGATGATGATGATGATGATGATGATGATGATGATGATGATGATGTTTTTCTTTCTAAAATAAATTCCTTTGTGTCATTCAAATTACTCAGACAGACAGACAGACAGACAGACAGACAGATAGATAGATAGATGGATAGATAGATAGATAGATAGATAGATAGATAGATAGATAGATAGATAGATAGATAGATAGATAAATAGATAGATAGATAGATAGATAATTATGTCGGCATCGCCATTACTCCTGGAAATGATTACTGACTCAGTGTTGTGTAAGATAGCCTTAACTATATTAACCAAGCTTTATCTATTTTAAGTTAAGGGAGGTTTGGTTAGGTTACGTTAGATTAGGTTAGGTTAGATTAGTTTAGGTTAGGATAGGTTAGGCTAGGTTAGGTTAGGTTAGGTTAGTATAATTTATTACTGAGTGTATTCAATGAAAGTTTGTAATATACGAGTATCTATATACATAATACTGTTTATAACGGACAAGTTTAAAATAATGGAAAACAAAATAGAAGAATATTGAAATTATCGCTACAATCTTTAACATATATCATACACTCAATATACAAATTAATTTATTAACAAAAGTAAACCTTTCTTCCAAGGAATAAAATATTGCTTCATCATTCCTTTTGTCACGTTGTCTCTTGGTGTGTGTGCCGGCCTGACAGACGCCATTGTCATGGCATCCTTCACTGAACAGTCACGGAGTGAAAAAATCGCCATTGTTGTCTGCTGACAATTAGTTGGAGAAATGTGCATCTCCACGATAAAAACGAGTCATCACATTCGTATTTGACAAGAGTTAATTAGAAAAATAGCTCACATCAAGTCGTATATACCAGCGAGGCTCTCCAGAGATAACACTGTCCAGGTGTTGGTAGACGCAGTCCATGTTGACAGTGACATGACACGGATATTTAAGCCTATAGACACTATATAAACGTCTTCTCTCGCACGCACACACACACACACACACACACACACACACACAGACACACACACACAAGCTTAAAAAAAATGACCGCACCAACTTCTGACCCCTTAGCTGACCTCTCATTCAGATATCTGAATTTTGTCTTATTGAGTCCAGAATCCCAATGATAATGTAAATCTCATTCAGTTGGTCACTTAACTGGTACTAAGTGAACATATCATACTAAGGCAGAGTCTCGGGGTAGTTTTGCCTACTATTATTGAGGTTAAAGCTTATAGTTCAACCAATCAAGTGCGTTATTACTTCTTCACGTATACGAGGAATTCAGCTTATGAACCTAAAAGAATTCTGATAATTCAGTTTTTTCTTCCTCTCTCTCCCTCTCACTGTATTTCTATCTGTCTGTCTGTTTGTATTTCTTTCTGTCTGTCTGTCTGTTGATGCGAGTATGCATATGTGTTTGATTATGTGTATAGATTTATCTGCTTCTATATGTGCGCATGTATATTGCATATTGTCTCTCTAAAAAACTAATGTACCATGTCATAAACTCGTACATAACTTCCTCCGTGACAGCTAATGTACACGCGATCAAAAAATTATATCTGAACATTTCCGCAAAATAATCCGACTCTACAGGTGATGGATATTTCAAAAATGCCATATACATTTCCCGTATTATCCATAGTAAGTATTGTTATTATATGCGCTTTCAGAGGAAAATAGATTAATCTTGCGAACAATCTGTAATGTGGTTTGTGTTGGTGGTTACGATGCGGCACAGGAAATCATCGGACCCAATGTGCACCGATACTTTTTTGATCGTTCAGGTGTATCGGGGTGTATGGTTATGGAGTCGTAGAGTAGAACGTTTCTCCAATTGCTGTGATTCACCAATCTTACTGCCGGCCGTGTGGTGGTCACCTCGAGGTCCTGTTCAGCATTACGAGCATAAAAACTCTATAGGTTACATCACCGAAGACTTTCAAAGCCTCCCGGACGCTCTCCTTCCGTCTCTCCGTTAGCAGTGAAGAGGCCTGACTACCTCCATGTACAAGCAGCATCAACAGGGACAGCAGACGTAACAGTAGAGGCAGGTGAAGCAGTAACAGCAACAAAGCAACAATGATGACAGCAGGAGCGGCGGCGATCAGCAAGACAGTCAGTAACAGGAATTCCAAAGGGAAGAAAGAGGTGAGCCTTGCGGTAGCACTCCTGGGCATCAGTAAAAAGCAGTTACAGCAGAGAACTGAAGGTGCACAGCCTGGGCAGCAGCGGGAGTAGTGGTCAGCAGGAGGAGTAGCAGTGGTAGAAGTAATAGGTGGAGGAGGTGGAGGAAGAGGAGGCTGGGATTGGGCCTGAGAGCAGGGTTGGCCAAGTCTTCCCATACCCCGACACCAACATTCCACCATTCCTGGACCCGGGCATGGAATGTCGCCCTCTCCGCTGCCCCCCGCACCCCACCCAGCCACCCGCCGTCTAACCACCATGCCCATCCACACACCCTCACACAGGCGGTCCTCCCATAGCCCAGCAACGCGCCTGTCGCCCCTAGCAGCAGGAGGATGTTACTACCAGGAGACGCTAAAATGTGTGACACGGTGTTTTCCCTGTAGATGGCCGCCGCAGCAGCAAGCACTCACACTGGACATTAACTAGAACGATACCGCTGGTGTGACATCCCAAGATTTATTGATGAATTTTGATAACTTGATATTTTCTCTCTCTCGCCCTTCTCGTTCGGATGGATTTGGGTGATGTATTTCCCGGGATTGAAGGTTCATAATGCGCCACAGAGGAAGAGGTCCCTGACAATTACAGGTGTGAGGCAATTACAGATGACCGATAATACAGGTGACTGACAATTTCAGGTGTCTGATGTAACAGGTATCACACAAAGGTTCTGACGATACCAACGATTAGAAACATCTGACAACAAATGATTACAACAATTACACATGTTTGAATATACAAATGTCTTACAATACAGGTGTCTGACAGTAACAGTTGCCAAAGAAGTACGGGTGGCTAGCGATTATAGGTACCTGGATAACCATTTATAAGATCTGTGGTTTAAGAAATAAGAGGTATGAGTGATTACAGATGCAGATCAGATACAAATGATCAAACAGTGGCCACTGGATACATCAATTCCTACCTGAAAAAAACTTGCCCCACTAACACGAGAATACACCTATCAGTCAAGTAAGGAAAGGCTGACACTAGGCTGACATTACACACCCTTAGACACGGTTCACGGATTGTTTACAAATTTGTATTCATGAAAGGAAAAATAAATTTAAATCCACCAACTAAGAAATGTGACTCAACTGCAGGTTGAATGGGTCCCAGTCCTGACAGGCTCCAGTCCCAACAGGCCCCAGTCGTAAAATGATCAAGTCCCAACAGGACTCAGTCATATAAGGTTCCAATCCTAACAGACCCCAGTCAAAAAAAGCTCCAATCGCAACAGACCCCAATCATAATAGACCCTACATCTAATAAGCTCCATTTCTAAAAGTTCCAGGCCCTAATAGACCCCAGACTCCACACCTGTTAGCTCTTAGTTCAAGTGGGTCCCAGCCTAACTTAACCACACAGTGAGTCTAGGCACCCATTAAGATATGTCTCCCTTAGTACTGATCGTCCCTATAATACTAATAGTTCGGTTAGGTTAAGGTAGGTTGGCCCATGTAACCATTCACCTCTGGATTACTCATCTCAGTTATTTCATAGGGATTGATTAAATAATAAGAGAGGGTGACAGGGAGAGAGGGAGAAAGGGAGAGAGGGAGAGGGAGACAAAGGCAGAGAGACAGACAACAGGGTATTTGTGACCTAGCTACAAGGGGTTATCATAGTGACTTGCACCAAGTCCTTATGGCAGTGGTGGTAGCTGTGGTTATAGTAGTGGTGGGGTTGGCAGTGTTTAGAGTAGTGGTGTTGGTGGTGTTAGCGGCACTTTTGGTGGTGGTGGCAGAGGTGGCAGTAGTGGTGGTGGTGACAGTAGTGGTGGTGGTGACAGTATTAGTGGTGGTGGTGGCAATAGTGGTGGTGGTGGTGGCAATAGTGGTGGTGGTGATAGTAACGTGGTGGCAACAGTAGTGTTCGTGGTGGCAGTAGTGGTGGTAGTGTTAGAAGTGGTGGTGTTAGTAGTGGTGGTGGCAGTAGTGATGGTGGTGGTGTTAGTAGTGGTGGTGGCAGTAGTGTTGGTGGTGGCAGTAGTGGTAGTGGTGGCAGTATTGGTAGTGTTAGAAGTGGTGGTGTTAGTAGTGGTGGTGGCAGTAATGGTGGTGGTGGTGGTAGAGACAGTAGTTATGGTGGTGGTTGCAGTAGTGGTGATGGTAGAGATGACAGTAGTGATGGTGGTAGTGGTGGTGGTAGTGGTGGTGGCATTAGTGGTGGTGGTGGTGGTATTGATGACAGCAGTGGTGGTGGTGGCAATATTGGTGGTGGTGGCAGTAGTGGTGATGGTGGCAGTAATGGTGGTGGTGGCAGTATTGATGGTGGTGGTAGAGATGACAGTAGTAGTGGTAGTGGTGGTGGCAGTATTGCTGGTGGTAGTGGTGGCAGTAGTGGTGACGGTGGTGGTAGTGGAGCTAGACGCCAACATTCCTGGGGCGACTCCGAGTGTGACCCTCCCCATGTAATGCTACTGAGATATGCACTCTGGTACTATCTGCACTCTGCCTGCCTCTGCGCCATCAAGAGTGTATGTACTGTAGATGTACTAAATAAGGGATATTCTTATCTTCCTCCCACTCACCAAGTTCTCCATGAGTGCCGTAAATGTGCACTCCGCCCATACTCTGCATCGCTATGATTGCATGTAAAGAAGCATTCAATAAGGTACTCTTTTCAAGCTCTCACTCGTACAGTTCGCCATTTTGTGTGGAGCAAGAGTGAATGCTTGCACTCAATGATGGCCTCTGTAATCTGTTATGTACTTTCTCGTTAAGAGATCTCTTCCAATTCCTCACGAGGAGTGCCACAGAACACTCAGCTAAGGCCTTATCAATCATACATCATGCACTCTCATCTTCATTAGTCTTACACGTTTCTCGACAAGCTAAGAATGTAAACATGCACGCAGTGAACAGAACCAGTCATGCACTCTCAGTTTCCTCGTGTGTGTGTGTATATATATATATATATATATATATATATATATATATATATATATATATATATATATATATATATATATATATATATATATATATATATATATATATATATGTGTGTGTGTGTGTGTGTGTGTGTGTGTATCGATTATTTTGGCTTTCAGAAGAACATAATAAGCAAATAATTTCCTTATAACAGATGTAGTATGTATCAAGGCAATCAATCAATCAACATTGATCACTTGTTTACTCCAGGTACTGTACCCTCCGTTCTATAATGGCGGTGAAGTATGGATCACTGCCGAGACCATTGCTGGTAGGCGTCCAGTGATCACCCTCACCTGTCCTAGTGTTTTGGGGTTGTTGATATATACTTTGAATTTAAGTGTGGCATTCAATGTCTGTGTGGGAGGGGAGACGGCGCCATCTGGCTGGAAGATTACATTATTCTAATTGAAGGAAGAATTGTCCTTTACAGCATGTGTGTGTGTGTCGTTCTGTTTTAACTATCGCTGTTTACCCCGTCTCGTGTTCAAAGAATTATTGTCCTACATGATATGTTCGACGGCGCATCACACTGGAAATTGTTTAACAGATGCTGGTGCTGTATTGTTGGGGCTGGTGGTGCTGTAACATATTGTTGGGGCTGGTGGTACTGTAACATATTGTTGTGGCTGGTGGTACTGTAACATATTGTTGTGGCTGGTGGTACTGTAACATATTGTTGTGGCTGTTGGTACTGTAACATATTGTTGGGGCTGGTGGTGCTGTAACATATTGTTGGGGCCGGTGGTACTGTAACATATTGTTGGGGCTGGTGGTACTGTAACATATTGTTGTGGCTGGTGGTACTGTAACATATTGTTGTGGCTGGTGGTACTGTAACATATTGTTGTGGCTGGGCTGGTGGTGCTGTAACATATTGTTGGGGGTACTGTAACATATTGTTGTTGGAGCTGGTGGTTCTGTAACATATTGTTGGCTATTGATACTGTAACATATTGTTGGAGCTGAGGTAGTACTGTAACATATTGTTGTGGCTATTGATACTGTAACATATTGTTGGAGCTAATTGGTACTGCTGGCTTATATTGTTGGGAGGGCCAGTGGTGTCCAGCAACATATTGTTGGCGCTGGTGGTACTATAACATATTGTTGGGGCTGGTGGTGCTGTAACAAATTGTTGGGGTTTGAGGGTGCTGTAACATTTTGTTGGCGCTGGTGGTACTGCTCTTTATTGTTGGGGCTAGCGGTACTGTAAAACAAATTGTTGGGGCTGAATTTTCTTAACATATTGTTGGGGCTGATGGTACTAAACATATTGTTAGAGCTGGCAGTACTGCGCTCGCAGTGTTGGGGCTGGTGCTGTAACATATTGTTGGCGCTGGTGGCACTGTAACATATTGTTGGGGGGCTGGCGGTACTGTAACATATTGTTGGGGCAGGTGGTGCTGTAACATATTGTTGGGGCTGGTGGTACTGTAACACTATTGTTGGTGGTGGTACTGTAACATATTGTTAGCGCTGGTGGTACTGCTATATTTTTGGCGGTGGTGGCGCTGTAACAATTGTAACATACTGTATTGTTGGGGCTACATTGGTACTGTAACATATTGTTGGCGCTGGTGGCACTGTAACATATTGTTGGGGCTGGTGGTGCTGTAACATATTGTTGGGGCTGGTGGTGCTGTAACATATTGTTGGGGCTGGTGGCACTGTAACATATTGTTGGGGCTGGTGGTGCTGTAACATATTGTTGGGGCTGGTGGTACTGTAATATATTGTTGGCGCTAGTGGTACTGTAACATATTGTTGGCGCTAGTGGTACTGTAACATATTGTTGGCGCTAGTGGTCTGCCCAAAATCTCATGTAGTATTTGTTAACATAACTATTAAGATGGTGTTGAACTTCTTCAGTAAAAAATAAATTACCTCGGAATTCTTGTTCATCTTATAACCTCAGGGAATTCCTCACAAAACTCAAGCCTCGCCCCAATACTTCTTTCAGTTAGACCTTTTAAGGATATAACTCCAGACTGTCATGAACAATTCTGCAAACCTTTGTTGGTCAAGTTCCTACCAACTGAGAAGGTTTAATTGTCGATTTCCTTGGTGAGGCTGCAAAGTTTGCCTAACAACCTTGATATTGTCGGGCGTTCTTAGAGTACATTGTCGGTCACTGTGTCCCTTATCTGACCACAGACACTACCTGTAGTACCAAACTTCTCCATAATACTTTTGATCGTTTTATTTTGAGGAATTCTTAAAATTTACAGTAGATATGTCTTACGAAATTAGACTTAAAAATGATTGACAACTATTGTACAAGAAATAATACCGGTCATTGACGGCAATACTACACATGAAACTTTAGGTCATATTTCGTAAAACCTGGAATGAAACGAGAAAGCAATACATTTGTTACACTGTGAGTGTTTCGAAAAGAAGTACACACACACACATACACACACACACACACACACACATATATATATATATATATATATATATATATATATATATATATATATATATATATATATATATATATATATATATATATATATATATATATATATATATATATATGATAACCACAAGGAAAGAAGAAAACGAAGTTCCCAAGCGCTTTGTGTAATTCACATCTTCAGGGGTGAGTACAGACTAGAGAGAGTAATACAAATCAAGGTGTATATATACAGAGGGTGAGACCAGGTCCACAATGGTCAGGTATTAGGTAATGACCCTACTAATCTTTATTAAACATACCGAAGCATTCAACATGAATTTGAGTAACGGCATGTACAAGCTGGACAATTTTGTAATTAAGAAGATTTGTGATCAGGTGAGAAGGCGGGTCACTTGACCATCTGACCTGACCATGCTTTAATAACTGGTTGCTCCAGACAAACTAAATATGCTAAATGATATTTATTCTAAAGAGATAAGGACAATAAAATATTAAACTACAGGCAATATCTTTGACCAAAATTACCGAAACTATTGGAAAAAATATTAAATTCAAGAAGAACTTATAGCCTTTTTAACACAACATGGAAACTTCTTTGCAACAATTAACAAGTTTACATACTTATTAAATACCTAACTGCAATAACTATAATAGCAAATAATTGCAATAGAAAAAAAGCAGAGGTAGCCAGATCAATATAATTTTGAGGGATGTTTCTAAGGCTTTGGTAAGAGGACATTTGTATTTAGGCGAAATATAAAATATTAAAACTGGGACTTAACGAATATATGGAATATTGTAACTATTTAGATGATGAAACTGAAATTCAAATTGAAACTTTTTAGGAACTATGTTTAATCTTGAGGTAGAGTGCCTCAAGGAGGATGCCTTTCTCAACACTATATACAATTTATACTTCAGACGCACACCTCAACTTCCCCTTTGACAGGCCATGCAATGTGTTTGCTGATGATGTATTACTCAAATATTATCATACCCAGGAGAAAATCAACTCAATTTATGGCACTCTACACAGTAGAGCGATAAAAAACATAAAACCATTTGAAAAAATGGAAAATCAGGACAAACAGAACAAATTTCAAGATAATACCAATATTAAGATTAAAACAAGGTCTTCAGTAACCAGTCGACCAGGAACTAATACCCATACGACACTGAAGGTAGGATGCTTGGATTAAAAGCTAACAAAAGAGGATATATAACATACTTAAAAGATAAAGAACGACCCAGGCAAAAGTCAAGATTATCAAAAATAAAACGCTTTAAAACCTTAGCATTAATAACCAAAAAGAAAATTTATATTGCTTACCCAATCGTCAATTGGACCCCCACCCGTCGTGAACACCCATAGTAAAGCGATGCCATTAAAAGGTTACAAACAGTACAAAATATAGCCCCTCAATTTATATATAACATAAAATATACAGACCACATCAATAATGAACAACTACAAGAGAGCAAACTTCTTA
>NW_024735554.1:16034752-16104752 GCF_018991925.1 Homarus americanus | reverse complement strand
AGGGAAAATTAAAGAACATGAGAGAAGGAGAGGGACGAGGAGGTACTTCCTCACACGAGGAGGCGAAAGGATAGACTCCACTAACGCTAAGAAACTTAAACCACAAAAGGACACATTGTTTCTCGCTGTGCTTGGCAAAATAGCCAAGTTAACGATCAATACAATTCTCTCTTGAAGATAATTCCAACGCCAAGGCAGCAAGAATTGCACTCAAATTCATTATTTTTCAGGTTCATGCATAAATTTGGCAAATGTTTTCATGCCTTTCGCAGCCACCTCGACATTTCCAGCATGTCTATTTGTCGCAAAAACCTTCACTCATTCCTCGACACCTTAGCCAGAGTTCACGATGTCTTACATGGACTTCTCCGTCTTTATTTTCTTCTGTTTTCTTCTTCCTTTTTTTCCTTTCTTACACTTCTTTTTCCTCGGTCAACAACGTCTCGGTTAGCAACAAACCACAGGCAGGCGATTACGGTGTAAGAGAACTTCTTGTTTTTACCCGAACTCTGACCTGCCACGGAATGTTTGGTATAGTAAATGAGTCTGGTAATGACGCAGCCCAAAAACTTATATATCTAAACCAATTAGATGCAAAAGTCAAGCCCTGGGGTGTTATCATGATAACAGTTCGGAGCTTTTTAGAAGACAAAGATCACTGTCAGAAGAATAGGAAAACACTTATGAGGTACTGTATATTTTGTTGTCTGGAAAAAGTTTTATCGCAACAACATCTTAATATCCAAATATTAATAGCAGAAGAAAAATAGCACTTTAAGTTGAAGGAAAGTGATAGTGAGAAGGTACTGTCTAACACTTGGCACGCTACTTACTGAGGGTCATTGCCAGGTGCTGATTTGTTGACCTGTGGAAACTGTTGTTGACTCGTTTTGTCTTGCTGTAGAATGTCTTAGTAGTGGTTAAGGTCTTAACTTGAGGAAATGTGCTGAAATGTCGATTTCTTTTACTCACCTGAAATTCAGTCACCCTAGCTAATTTCACCTGAAGATTAACCACCGTAACCTAACCTAACCTAACCCCAGGTAGCGTTTGGGCGGCTAAAGTTAAGGTGAAATAAGCTGGGGTGACTAAAATTCAGGTGATCCTTTTGTTCTTATCATTGTGGTACGGTTTTGGTTCATTGTTTACATTGTGTTGTGTTCTTCATCGCTTCGAACATTGTTCCTCATTCCTTTGTCGTCGTCTTTCTCTTATTGTCGTATCAGTCCATTGTTGTCTTATTTCACTTTTTTTTTGTTATTGCATTGTTCCCTTTCACTTTTTTTTATGGTTTTATCGTTCTATTGTCGCTGTCTTTCGTCCATTCTCCCCTACTGTAAGTCTTTAAGATTATTTCATTTTAGCATTAACATTATCCAACTAAAACTCCTTCATCCAATTTCCCCCCGAAAACAAAGATTAAAAAACGTCTAAATGATTCCCTTCAGTTATCCCTCACTTATGACGAGGGACAGAATGGCGGTGAAAGTAAACAAAGACTCGACCATTACTAGATACATTCTGTTAACTCGTGATAGTAAAACAAACGAAGAACGAATCAGCGGCGTTCTGGAGTCTGTTGTCGTGTTGTTACTATGACAATGGACGGTCAGCCATTGTGTCGAGTCTTAGCCATATTGAGGTAGTGCTTATACTCACCATGGCCGTGTCTGGCAGTCAACCCCACTGAGAGCTGTTTGTTGTATGTGTGTGTAGTGACCAAGTTATTGTTATTGATCTTCTTTATATTACTATTTTTTTATTTTCATGAAATAGAAATACCCATTAGTAATAATAAAACAACTACTGCTACTACTATAACTATTACTACAACTACTACAATTACTATTACAATTATAGCTACTCTTACTACAACTGCAACTACTACTTCAACTACAACTACTAATTCAACTTTTTTTTTTTGTAACGTAGCCTCCATCCTCCCCCTATAGCCACACCTTCGCAGTCATTTTATCCACTCGCTTGACCTCAGTTGTTTCAAATTTTATTGTGTGTTGGAGCACGGATAGGTATTGCGTACATTGCCATTGCAACAGGGTCCCCCTGCGTTGTTCCCTCGAATGACTGTATGATGGTATCACCTCTTAGAGCCTTGTTGTTTACTATATAAAGGTCTGATGGATTCCTATGGGAGTTTTCAACATATATTGCAAAGCTTGGACACTTGATCTTGATGTTGTGCAGTGCGGCCTTGCGGTTAAGTATGTTGAATGCGTTTGAAGCGTCAACCAGGAGTACTGCCTCACAATCGCGCTACCAAAATATCGTTTTCATGGCGTGAATGGCAACTTCCCCTCCAACCTGGTGGCCAGCATAAACTCGCAGGTTCCCCGCTGCTGCCCTGATATCATCCTTTACCACCTCCATTATGCATTTTCCGATGATCCGCCTCGGCACTTCCCCCACACCTATAGGCCTACATCCTGGATTCTTATCCAGGGGAATGAGGCGGCAGGTCGTCAGAGCATGGAGGTGTTGGCAGTACGAGGATGCCAGCTTTCTCGCAAGGACGGCAATGGCCGTGCAGAGATCACTTGCTACGTGGCCAAACTTGTTAGTGCTGAGGATGACTCTCCAACCGTTTGCATCCAGACCTGAAGGGCCGGCACCTCCCTGAGTCTTCAGTGCCTTTTTCCACACCATCCCTCCTGTTATTTTCTCGAACAGGACAGCATTTGGTGGGATATAGTCACCCTGGAACCTGATGCCTTCGTCTTCACTTGCAGGGGGATGTTTTTCTTTCAGTTGTTTTAATGTTTCTCTGTTTATTGGCAGAACCCCACCGGAGGATTCCTCTGTGAGAGATCTTACCGCCAAAGACACTTTTCCCACACGCATTTTGTCTCCAAACTTTCTTGCAATGTCATCGGTGTTTTGCTTTCCGTCTCCTATAAATTTTAGTCTCTCTTGCAGTGTTCTTGCTTCACATAGGAGATCATCAAGGGCCCCATTCTGCCACAGTGTCAATCTTCTCTTCATTGCTGCCGCATTTCCTTTGTGTTTAGTCTGAGTGTGTGTGTGCTCTGACAGAATAGATGCGGTATTATTGCCAGTATTTGAAGAGCTAAAGGGGCAAGGAGGCAGTCCTGAGTATACTCAGTTGTGAGGCGAATCATCTCCCGAGTCATTTCTTTAGTGGCCGTACACTTGGGTGGTTCAAACACGTTAGCTGGCGACCACCTGACAATTTCTGAGTAAGTTTCTTTAACCCATATGTCAGCATTTTCCATCGACATGCCATTCCACTGTGGTGGCTGTCTCTCATTCACCTCGTGGACATCTGCTACTATTGGAGCAGCGTTTATTAGTACTACATTTTCAGATTGAGTAGACTCACTGCTATCATTTAAGATATCATCGGGCGGTTGGGTCCCGGCGATATCCACTGTGGCCTCCTGTGTCGGCTCCCTGCCTTGTGGGTTCCGACAATTGTTTCCCTTTCTGCAATCTACACATGGTCGGTTGTTTCTCACACATTCACAGCTAGTGCAGTTTTGGTACTGGCTAGCACAGACGCAGCAATGTCTGCTACCCGGCATAGTGTTCCGCACCTTGGGCGACAGTTACGTCCGCCTCCGACATCTGCTTTGGTCCCATACAGAAGAAGAAACTAGTTCTTATGAGTAAAGGGCAGAGAGGTGACAGGCTGGACTGCTGCGTTCGGGCAGTAGGGGCATACGTGCGCGCGTGGGCCACAATCCACACATCAGAATGATACACTTGGAGCAAGAATTATCACACCTAACACGTGTTTATATATCCTTGGCAGAAATAACCACTATTTCTATGGTCGCACTGATATAATATTAATTATATATACTCACTTGGTCGGCCGACACTACATGAAGTGACCGTTACTTGGGGGTGGGGCGACCACAAGTTTAGAGCACTTGGCCCCATAAGGGCGAGAGTCTCGATGCCACCCCTGCCTAAGTAGGTCTATCTGGCACTGGCACCTGGCACCTGCAGTAACCGTCCATCCAAATACTCACAAACTCGCTTGGTGATCTCCGGTGAACACACGGAATATTTGCGATTAATGCCGTAAGGGATGAGAAGAACCTTCGGTGGCAATGCTCACGGTGACATCCGATATTCACCGACACACTGTGAAATTCCCGTTCCCACACTCCAATAATACTTTAGATCAGGGAAGACACTCCACCACACCTATTGCTACTACTACAACTATATTGCAACTACTACTACAACTACCACCACTACTACTATTTAACGTGGCCTCCAGCCTACTACTATTACTACTACAACTACTACTTTTTTTTTTTTTTTTTTTTACGTGGCCTCCAGCCTCCCCCAATAGCCACACCTTCGCCACCATTTATTTACCTTAATATTAAATATCCTAATACATAAGTAGCTATCCTAGCTGTGTGAGTTAGTTGAGTCACAGATCTACCACCATTTTTTTTTCAATGGCCTCCAGCCTCCCCCAATAGCCACACCTTCGCTACCATTTTATTACCTTAATATTAAACATCCTAATACATAAGTAGCTATCCTAGCTGTGTGAGTTAGTTGAGTCACAGATCTATGCTGCATTCAGTGACTGTTTCCTCATAGTCAATATCTGCAACTGTTGTCGGCTTTGGGGCCGATGCTCTCGTTCCTCTGAGGCAGAGGAAAGCCGACACAAGGAGAGAAAAGAACAGTCGACGTCTCATCCAGGCTGTAACATAACTTCTGGGCTGCTGCTTCTGTTTGGATATCGCCTCCGCAAGTCTGGCGTAGAAGCATCTTGCACTTGGTCCAATCCCACCAGAGGTTGTGAACACTAGAGGAGTAAAGCCGCCTTGATCAACGTTCTGAATTCTCTCCCCGTATGCCCTTATCCTGTCGTTCTCGTTCCTTCTATGTGCAGCATCGAGAACTAAGTTACGGTGACATGCTGCCATGGGATAAAAAATCCTGATGTCAAAGAAGGCTCGCTGTCCCCGCGTCCAGAATCCTCGAGCACTGACGTCAACACGGGCTTCGTTGGATGTGTTTGAAGTCCTATGTTGGAAAATCTCACCAACTGATGGAAGGAGGGTCGGTTCTGCCCTGACTTCACGGCAGATTTCCTTCAACATATTTGCTGTGAGATCCCTTGCTACGTCATGCCTTATGCATATGAAGCCCCCTTTCTTGCACACCATGGCGTGATCGACGTCATATGAAGAGCCACACACGAATTGGGAGGGCAAACCTTCTCCTGGCCTACCGTACCTTAGAGCATTGGCATCTGTAAATTCTTGTTTATTGAGACTGAAACCATTTGCCCTTATCGGTAACGTAGTTAACCAGTTCGAGGCGCCCACCTCCTGTGCTATAGCTACTTTTTTTCAAATTCTCTGGTACTTGCAGCAACAGTTGCTGCAACTTATCACTTTGGCCGTGCTGTCGTTCTGTCGTAATGGACCTTCGAATCTTGTTTACTTCACTGGTATCCACCTCCCCTGTTGCGTTCTGAGCTATTATGTGGTCCGTGAGGGCTGCCGTGAGCTTAACTGAGTTTTGATGTTCAGTGGCAGCAATCTCCTCTGGATTGGTCAATCCCATACCTCCCAGTCTCGGTGGTAGTGAAAGGAGTGATCTTTCTGCTGGGGTTAAGTGAAGATGTTTCACTAATTTGGGAATGAAATTGACGCTGATAGCTTTTTCCAGAGGGTGGAGGAGGGGACCAATATCAGGGATAGTGTGCGTCAGGTAATTCCAGTGATGCTTGACTGCATGGGTGAATGCCGCCATTACCACTACTACTAGTACTTTTGTTTTAGAACGTCGCCTCCATCCTCTCCTAATAGCCACACCTTCGCCGCCATTTTATTACCTTAAAATTAAATATCCTAATACATAAGTAGCTATCCTCGCTACAACTACTGCTACTACTTTTTTTTTTAAACGTGGCTCCAGCCTCCCCCAATAGCCACACCTTCGCCACCATTTATTTACCTTAATATTAAATATCCTAATACATAAGCAACTATCCTATCTGTGTTAAATTAGTTGAGCCGCAGATCGATGCGGCATTCGGTGACTGTAGCCTCATAGTCGATATCTGCAGCAGTTGACGGAGTAGGGGCAGAAGCTCTCGTTCCCCTGAGGCAGAGCAAAGCCGACCGAAGGAGAGAGAAGGACAGTCGACATCTCATCCAGGCTGTGACATAACTTCTGGGCTGCTGCTTCTGTTCGGAGATCAGCTCCGCGAGTCTGGCGTAGAAACATCTTGCGCTTGGGCCCATCCCACCAGAGGTTGTGAACACTAGCGGAGTGAAGCTGCCTTGATCGACATTTTGAATTCTCTCCCCATATGCCCTTCTCTTGTCGTTCTCGTTCCTCCTATGTGCAGCATCGAGAGCTAGGTTACGGTGACAAACGGCCCTACTACTACTACTAATAATAATAATAATGACAAGTAATGACTATGATGAATGACGAATGATGAATTTCGAATGACGTTGATGATGATGATGATGATGATGATATTATACACATAAAACAATACAAGAACTAGAGTGAAACAATACTAACAACATAACAGTTATTTCATATACTGTCATCAGCATTATGTACACCTCAAGATGGCACTATTACACACACACACATACACACACATAGAAATCCTTCCTATTTCATCAATTCATATTATAATGTATTACTGCGCTTCTATTTATTTTCTCAGTTCTTTAAGTTTTAAGGATAAATCGGGCGAATATTCCTAAAACACGAGCTTGACATGTGTAGATAAGCTGTTGTTATTGTTAAGCTGATTTACACCAGCTTAACCTGTGTTTTAAGCTGTTGACTATCGGTTGTACTGTATCAGGAAGACGACTTAACCCCTTGAGTACAATGACTTAATCCCTCCAACATGATGTCTTAACCCTTTGAATACCATGGCCTATCACCTTGAGTACGATGATCACGCTGTACTCGGGGATTAAGTTATCGTCCTTAGTCAGTTTAAAGTGAGAAAAAAAAAAGATTAAACTTCTGAAATATGTAGACTTGTTCAGACATAACTCAAATTGGTATCATTCTCTGGCGTTTATGTTCTCATTCATTATAATTTCTGTATGTGTGTTTATTTTTCTTAAGGTTTTATGTTCCCATTTATCATTCCTTTGGTTTTATATTTCTATTTTCTCAGTACGTTCAATCTCTAGAGGCGTTCACTGGAGTGTGTCAAGTGATAATCGCTGGCAGCCATATGGAATCCAGGGTCCAGAGGGTTAGTACGGTGAAAATTCCTCATAAATCAACCTGTGAGAATGAACGTAACATCTTGACTTAAGTTAAAACACAAAAATAACATCAACATTACGCTAAGATTCCACCTTATTTTGATACCTTCACTTAACACTAAAGTTTCACCTTCACTAAAGTTAAAATATAGTAAATATAGTAAAATATAGTAAATCCCTCAAAGTTGTACTCAAAGTTAATTAAGTCTCCTATGTGGTACTAAATGACGTTACATAGTTAAGAGAGAGAACTAGTAGAATTTGTAGGTTCATTTTGTACTTTATTTGTATGATTTATCTCAAGTCAACCAGTTAGGTTTATTTCTACTTCATCGCATATGGGGAATGTTCATTGCAGGAACCTTTGAACAGGTTATCTTTGGCCTGGGAGGTGTGTGTGTGTGTGTGTGTGTGTGTGTGGTGTGTGTGTGTGTGTGTGTGTGTGTGTGTCCTCTACGATACAGGATCATAGACCTCCTTTTGCTGAGATCCTTATCCCAATCTTGTCCCCTGGGTACTCCTAACCTTACCGTCTGTCTCTCTCAGCTTACTCAATCTTTCTAACCATTTCTCCTGTCCATTTAACTCTATTCTGTCTATACATATGCCTATTTTATCTCCTGTGCATTTCATCCATTTCTCTGCCCATTCAACTTTATTCTTTAACTACAAAATGACCATTATTTAGAGTACAAACACTAATCACAATATAAACACATACTAACTCAGTTCACTCTACCTCATAAAAACAGCTCCTAATTCTCATAAGACTTCACGTGTTTCTTAAAATAATCTCACTCCATCAACAATAACTCAGATAGACAACAGGGGGGGGGGGCGCCTGGGAGTGTAGGAGGTTCTTTCTTTCTTTCTCATAACATACTCATATAAACATAGGTAATCACCACTTTACAATGATCGGCTCCACCAGGTCAAGGAGTTACTGTAACTCTCTCACGGAACCTCAGTAATAATGTGAACAAGACAGACGAACACCTGTCGTCCTCAGAGACGGTGACAGACAACGTGCTATTACAAGATGTCCTCTTAACTAATTTACAAACCTTTATTCTCCCTACATTACATCATATACCGCCTGCACATATTATATTACGTCATATGCCACCTACATATATACAGCATGACATATAGCGCCTGTACATATCCATTATGTCACATACCGTTAATAAATATGTCATATCTGGTCCGTACTCGAGTAAGTGTAACTGTCTTAAGTCAGTTTGTGGTCAACCAGTTCTTTAGGGGAGGTCTTCACCCTCTGTACTCCTCCAGGGGCTGACGGCTCCTACGTTCTCCTCACCTTCGGTACACACCTGGTGAATCTTGTTTATTTACTATGTTATTTGCTAGTTTATTTATAGACACATTAGCTCTCTTCGTACACTGACACGTAAACACACACACACACACACACACAGGGAGGGTCACTGGTCATCGAGGCGAGGAATTTCAGAAGCGACGAGGCCCAGTGGGACCCCAGCGTGAGAACGAGGCCACCACGGGGGACGAGAGAGGGGGTGAATTATGGTGTGGATGATGGGGCATGGGTGAGGGGGTAATGTGGTGAAGAGGGCGTGGGTGATGGGGTAACGGGGGCGTAGGTGAGAGGATGAGAATGGCGTGGATGATGGGGTGACGGGGTGTGGGTGAGGGGGTGAGAGGATGTGGGTGAGGGGGGGAGGGAAGGAAGTTCTGGTGGGGTATAGAAGAATTAAATGGGATTACCTGAAGATTAGCCCTCAGTTTATTTCACCCGGAGATTAACCACCCTAACGCTACCTGGGGGGTTAGGTTAGGTTAGCATAAGGGTGGTTAATTTTCATGTGATCCTTTGTATGTATACGTCAATTCTAGTGTTGTTTACAAATACATAATTAAACCATTAATCACGACAATTCGTGACCGGTACCTATATTTCTAAAGGTTACGAGGAGAAAGCCTGTTGGGTCACTAGTGTACGATACCTACTTCCACCAGATTATGAGAATACGAGGACAGAAACGAACACCTAAAATTTAAAGACAAGAATCTACAACATGGCGAGGACAGAACCTTCCTGATCTCGATATTGCATGACCAAATCCTGTAACTCTGGGTTTACGAAACCCGAACCTACTTCCCGAATCCTGAATATCTTCGCGGATCCATATATATCGAATCAAATCGTTTCCACAATTTTATAAGCAAAAAATATTCGAAACTCCCCACAAAGACAAATTACCGAAATAACTCGCCTCTAACGCTCATATATCCATCCAACCTATGTTTGAAGCTATCCAGCGTTTAATATTAGAGTTAATGATGATGTTTGGTAACTTGTTCCACTCATCCACTACTTTATTTCCAGACAAATGTTTACCTATCTAGCGCCTAAATCTAAATTTGGTCAATTTAAAATCATTGTTACGAGTTCGTTCCTGGTTGGATAGTTTGAGTACCTTTGTGAAGTACAGTCGGTGCGTTTTGAGTCACTGTCTGGTTCTATAACACTGAGAGGAGATAGAGCAGTGTTGTGGGTATTGTACCTGACGCTACCCGGATATAAGTGATGTGTGTTTGTGGCGTTACCTTGACGAAGGGAAACTTTTGCCTGTGTTATAATTTTTTCTTAACAAACAACAGTAATTGGAAGTGACATGCTATTATGAACCTTGATGGCAGATTAAACTGGTGGTGGGAAATTGATTCCTGGGAGATCAACACACCTCTGACTTTCTCCTCTTTCTCTAGTCTTTTTTTTTCACGAATTCTTCTCTTAGCTGTTACCATTAGTCATAAACCTATAGTCCACATATTTGAAGAGTTTGATGCTCAGATTGACTTGAAGGTTGAGAGGCTGCTAACAGCTCAAGAACTCTGGCATCAGATAAGAGCCGTGAGACCCGTCGACCTCCGGGTCCTCCAGGTCTAGAGTACTTAGACCAGGAGATAGAACAAAGACCGATGAACAGATAATCTAAGACTCTAACTTTAGATAAGATGTAAATTCAATGGAGTTCAACACCATCGAATAAAGAAAAATCGAGGGTCAGTAGAAAAAAAAAGAAAGAAAAATAAATAAAACCAAGTACGATGAGCGAGGAATCTGAAATTTCAAGAACTTGCAGACATGAAGGTTGAAAGACCTCGGGAGCTGAAGAAGAAAAAAAAACGTGGATTTGATTACCCAGAAACCAGTGAAGCAGATCTTAAAACATTACCACTGTTATGTTAAGGCGTTGCGGTATTGAACATTCAACAGCGTTTGGAGAAGTGGACCTGAAGATCTCTAAATATTCGGTGACCTGAACATCTGGTAACTTTGAGGACCTGCGGACCCGACAGTCAGCGGTGGTCAGGTCCTGCATTACGAGGTGGAGGGGGCGGCCATCTCGTGGCAGGAATGCAGGGCGGTTCTGAGGGCGGTGTGGTGATGCATATTAAATGTGGTGCAGCTCACAAAACATCACCGATCATTACGTATCAAGGTAATGTGTCTGAAACGGAAAAACAGAATAGTTCATCTTGTTCCCCAAACTTTAGTCCCAAGCAACTTTATAAACATAGTCACACGTATTGCCGCTGTCATTGTGTATATTCATGAAAGCCATTTTCTTTCTTCTAAGCCCCAGTGCCTCTAACAACTACGCCGACTAAAAGACTATGAGGTTGAGGCAAGACACCAAGGCCAGAACACAATTGCTTCAGAGGCCAGAACCTATACACGGAGTATTGTTGTGAGGCCTCCAGCGACAATTTTTACTACAATATTGATTGTTCATTGTGTTATTATGCAGGAACTAGAAAAAATATATACCAAAGAAATATTTGTATGTAGGTCTACACTATAAGAAGATAACTCTCCATTTTCAACACCAGACCCGCGCTACAACACGTGGGGGTGAACATTGCTGCCAACTTAATATTTTATACAAAAAAAATTTATTAACTTTAATACTAAAGCCGTTGGGTATAATTCTTAATTCCTTCAGTAGTCTTATAAAATCTGATGAGCGAATCGGCGTGTTTACAGTGTAATAAGTAAGCAATATGTATACTTCTTTTATATACTCTTATTATAATGCTATATTACTATAAATAACCTTGATTATCACGACCCACAAGAGCAAGTTACCTGCTGGTGTTATTACCTTACAGCACAAGACGCCTTAGAGCAACTAAAACAGTGAAATATTTGTTTAACCTTTTAGAGGGAAGCGGCGCACTTAGCTATTTATTCAGCCCTCTAAAGGGTTAAATTTATGAGAGAGAAAGAGAGAGAGAGGGAGAGAGAGAGAGAGAGAGAGAGAGAGAGAGAGAGAGAGAGAGAGAGAGAGAGAGAGAGAGAGAGATATCCTTTCCTTTTGTCTCTCTTTTTCTCGAGAAAGAAAGACGGAGAGACAGAAAAATATAGAAGAGAGAGAAAGAGAGGGAGAGACAGACAGATAGAGAAATACAAAAAGAGAGAGAGACAGACAGACAGACAGAGAGAAAGAGTGAGAGAGACAGAGAGAAGAGGAACAGAGAGAGAAAGAGAGAGAGAGGGGGGGAGAAAGAAAGAGAGAGAGAGAGAGAAGAGGAAGAAAGAAAGAGGGAGAGAGAGAGCGAAAGCGAGGGGGACAAAGAGAAAGAAAGAAAGAGAGAGAGAAAGAGAAGGAAAGAGAGAGAGAGAGAGAGAGAGAGAGAGAGAGAGAGAGAGAGAGAGAGAGAGAGAGAGAGAGAGAGAGAGAGAGAGAAAATGCGAGGGGTGGTAGGAAAGAGAGAGAAGGAGAGAAAGACAATGAGGAAGATAAGGCACTCAAAATATCACCATAATAATTCCTCTTTGACTTACACTAAAAATGACACACTTACACCATCTACTAAAAGACACTTAAACAACTAACAACAACAACAACAACAGAACAATGAAAACGAAAACAACAATGACAACAACAACAGCAATGGCATTGATAAAAACAATAACAATAACAAAAGCAACAATAACAACAGCAATGAAAACGAGAACAACAACGCCAATAACAAATACAATAAAATAAAAGGCAATGACAACGCTAACAACAACAACAACAACAGAACAATGATAACAAAAACAACAACAACAAATACAACAATAACAACAGCAATAACAACGAGAACAACAACAACAACAATAACAACAGCAAAGACTACGAGAACAACAATAACAATAACAAAAGCAACAATAACAACAGCAATGACAACTATAACAACACCAATAACAACAGCAATGACAACTATAACAACAACAATAACAACAGCAATGACAACTATAACAACAACAATAACAAAAGCAACAAATAACAACAGTAATGACAACGATAACAACTACAATAACAAAAGCAACAATAACAACAGCAATGACAACTATAACAACAACAATAACAACAGCAATGACAACTATAACAACAACAATAACAACAGCAATGACAACTATAACAACAACAATAACAAAAGCAACAAAAAACAACAGTAATGACAACGATAACAACTACAATAACAAAAGCAACAATAACAACAGCAATGACAACTATAACAACAACAATAACAACAGCAATGACAACTATAACAACAACAATAACAAAAGCAACAAATAACAACAGCAATGACAACGATAACAACTACAATAACAAAAGCAACAAAAACAACAGCAATGAGAACGATAACATCAACAATAACAAAAGCAACAATAACAACAGCAATGACAACTATAACAACAACAATAACAAAAGCAACAAATAACAACAGCAATGACAACGATAACAACTACAATAACAACAGCAATGACAACGATAACAACAACAATAACAAAAGCAACAAAAACAACAGCAATGACAACGATAACAACTACAATAACAAAAGCAACAAATAACAACAGCAATGACAACGATAACAACTACAATAACAAAAGCAACAAAAACAACAGCAATGAGAACGATAACAACAACAATAACAAAAGCAACAAAAACAACAGCAATGAGAACGATAACAACATCAACAATAACAAAAGCAACAATAACAACTGCAATGACAACGATAACAACTACAATAACAAAAGCAACAAAAACAACAGCAATGAGAACGATAACAACTACAATAACAAAAGCAACAAAAACAACAGCAATGAGAACGATAACAACTACAATAACAAAAGCAACAAATAACAACAGCAATGACAACGATTACAACAACAATAACAAAAGCAACAAAAACAACAGCAATGACAACGATAACAACTACAATAACAAAAGCAACAATAACAACAGCAATGAGCAATGACGATAACAACTACAATAACAAAAGCAACAAATAACAACAGCAATGACAACGATAACAACAACAATAACAAAAGCAACAAATAACAACAGTAATGACAACTATAACAACTACAATAACAAAAGCAACAAAAACAACAGCAATGAGAACGATAACAACAACAATAACAAAAGCAACAAATAACAACAGCAATGACAACTATAACAACAACAATAACAAAAGCAACAAATAACAACAGCAATGAGAACGATAACAACTACAATAACAAAAGCAACAAATAACAACAGCAATGACAACGAAAACAACAGCAAATGCGGCAATGTAACAACAAATACACAAAATAAAAATGACAACAACAACAACAGTAACAAACACAAAACTAAAAAAAAAATAAAATAAAACAACAACAACAATAACAACAACAACAAAAAATACAGCAACAGCAACAACAAAAAACAACTAACAAACACAACAGCAACAACAACAGCAACAACAACAACAACAGCAGTAACAAAAAAATAACAACTACAACAGCAACAAAAACAACAACAGCAAAATACCTACACAACATAAAAACACCTCAATCCTCAACTAACACTACAGGAACAATCAAACAGACAAGCAAAAATACATAAACCAATAAAACATTCTCACTACAAATAAAACTCTCTGCGAAACCCACAATGGGATTAATATCACACTGGAACACCACTAAAACTAAACCCCTCGATATTGAAGCCTAAACCACTATAATTACTCTGCTGTGTAAAGGACTGCGGCAGCACTCAGCAGTATCCATGCCAGGCGTACCCACCACGTGTATGCACCATTCACGTGTTCCATCCATGTGTACTATGGGGTGCGGGGGGCAAGTGACGGGTATTATTAGTCTTCTTGCATGGATGTGGGGAGGGGGTGTGGGGGGGAGGTGTTTCCTCGTCTGTGATCATTTATGAGTTGTGGGTTAATGGGGAGGGGGGTGAGGGGGTTTATAAGTTGATTCATGGGTGGATTATGATGATAAGGGGGATAATGAGGGAGTCAGGGTGTCAGTGTGTAGAAGGGGGGTATGGGTTGGGGGGTATGGGTTAGTGGGTAAGTGAGAATCGTTTATTAAGGCATAGTGACTGGTGTGGTGTAGATGAGAGAGAGAGAGAGAGAGAGGTGAATTATGCAGGTAAAAGAAAATTACAGTATACAACTAATTATTACAACCACAATCATATCACTAACAACCACAATCACATCATTACAACTACAGTATCACTAACAACCACAGTCTCAATGACAACCACAATCATATCACTAACAACCACAGTCTCACGAACAACCACAGTCTCACTAACAACCACAATCATATCACTAACAACCGCAGTCTCACTAACAACCACAATCATATCACTAACAACCACAGTATCACTAACAACCACAATCATATCACTAACAACCACAGTATCACTAAGAACCACAATCATATCACTAACACCCACAGTCTCACGAACAACCACAGTCTCAAAAACACCCACAATCATATCACTAACAACCACAGTCTCACTAACAATCATAGTCTCACTAACAACCACAATCGTATCACTAACAACCACAGTCTCACTAACAACCACAGTCTCACTAACAACCACAATCATATCACTAACAACCACAATCACATCATTACAACTACAGTATCACTAACAACCATAGTCTCAATAACAACCACAGTCTCAATAACAACCACAATCATATCACTAACAACCACAGTCTCACGAACAACCACAGTCTCATCAATAACCACAATCATATCACTAATAACCACAGTGTCACTAACAACCACAGTACCAAATGTCCGGCCAAATCATATCACTAACAACCACAGCCGTCCTACCATCAATCATAGTCCTAATACTAACAACCACAGTTTCAATTAACAAACTACAGTCTCACGAACAACCATAGTCTCACTAACAACCAAATCATATCACTAACAACCACAGTCCCTACTACAACAACCAAAAATCATATCACCAACAACCACAATCTCACTAACAACCCCAATCATATCACTAACAGTCACAGTCTCACTAACAACCAAAATCATATCACTAACAACCACAGTCTCACTAACAACAACAATCATATGACTAACAACCATAACCTCACTAACAACCACAATCATATCACCAACAACCACAACCTCACTAACAACCACAATCATATCACTAATAACCACAACCTCACTAACAACCACAATCACATCACTAACAACCACAGACTCACCATAAAAACAGTCTCACTAACAACCACAGTCTCACTAACAACCACAGTCTCACTAACAACCACAATCATATCACTAACAACCTCAGTCTCACTAACAACCACAGTCTCACTAACAACCACAGTCTCACTAACAACCACAATCATATCACTAACAACCACAACCTCACTAACAACCACAATCATATCACTAACAACCACAGTCTCAATAACAACCACAATCATATCACTAACAACCATAATCTCACTAACAACAACAATCATATCACTAACAACAACAGTCTCACTAACAACCACAATCATATCAATAACAACCACAACCTCACTAACAACCACAATCATATCACTAAACCACAGTCCCCAATAACAACCACAATCAAGGCATCACCAACAACCACAGTCCCACCAACAACCACAGTCCTCACCAACAAACTGCCAATCATATCACTAACAACCACAGTCTCACTAACAACCACAGTCTCACTAACTACCACAGTCTCACTAACAACCACAATCATATTACTTACAACCACAGTCTCAATAACAACCACAATCATATCACTAACAACCACAATCTCACTAACAACCACAATCATATTACTAACAACTACAGTCTCACTAACAACCACAGTCTCACTAACAACCACAGTCTCACTAACAACCACAATCATATCACTAACAACCACAACCTCACTAACAACCACAATCATATCAATAACAACCACAACCTCACTAACAACCACAATCATATCACTAACAACCTCAGTCTCACTAACAACCACAGTCTCACAAACAACCACAGTCTCACTAACAACCACAGTCTCACCCATGTCCAATAGTCCCACCAACCACAATCATATCACGAACAACCATAATCTCACCAACAACCACAATCATATCAACAACAACCAGTCTCACTAACAACCACAATCATATCAATAACAAATCCTCACTAACAACCACAATCATATCACTAACAACCACAGTCTCACTAACAACCACAGTCTCACTAACTACCACAGTCTCACTAACAACCACAATCATATTACTTACAACCACAGTCTCAATAACAACCACAATCATATCACTAACAACCACAATCTCACTAACAACCACAATCATATTACTAACAACTACAGTCTCACTAACAACCACAGTCTCACTAACAACCACAGTCTCACTAACAACCACAATCATATCACTAACAACCACAACCTCACTAACAACCACAATCATATCAATAACAACCACAACCTCACTAACAACCACAATCATATCACTAACAACCTCAGTCTCACTAACAACCACAGTCTCACAAACAACCACAGTCTCACTAACAACCACAGTCTCACTAACAACCACAGTCTCACTAACAACCACAATCAACTTATCTCACTACTCAACAACCACAACTACATCATATCACTAACAACCATAATCTCACTAACAACCACAATCATATCACTAACAACCACAGCCTCACTAACAACCACAATCATATCAATAACAACCACAACCTCACTAACAACCACAATCATATCACTAACAACCTCAGTCTCACTAACAACCACAGTCTCACTAACAACCACAATCAAATCACTAACAACCACAGTCTCACTAACAACCACAATCATATCACTGATAACCCCAATCAGATCACTAACAACCACAGTCTCAATAACAACCATAATCGTACCACTAACAACTACAGTCTCACTAACAACTACAGTCTCACTAACAACCACAATCATACCATTAACAACTACAGTCTCACTAACAACCACAATCATACCACTAACAACTACAGTCTCACTAACAACCACAATCATACCACTAACAACTACAGTCTCACTAACAACCACAATCATACCACTAACAACCACAGTCTTACTAACAATCACAATCATATCATTAACAACTACAATCTCACTAACAACTACAGTCTCACTAACAACCACAATCATATCACTAACAACTACAGTCTTACTAACAACCACAGTCTCGATAACAACCACAATCATACCACTAACAACCACACTCTCGCTAACAGCCACAATCATATCATTAACAAGTACAATCTCACTAACAACCACAATCGTATCACTAACAACCACAATCATACCACTAACAACCACACTCTAACTAAGAACCACAATCATATTACTTACAACCACAACCTCACTAACAACCACAAACCTACTAACAGCCACAACCTCACTAACAACCACAAACCCACCAACAAATCAGATACTCACCAACACCAGAGGTTCACCAACACCAGAGGTTCACCAACACTATAAACTTAACAACACCAGAAGTTCACCAACACCAGAGGTTCACCAACACCAGAGATGCATCAACACCATAGTCTCGGCAACACCACAGCTTCTCCAATACCACAGTCTCACCATCACCAGAGATTCATCAACACCACAATTTCACCAACACCACAGTCTCACCAACACCACAGTCTTACCAACACCACAGTCTCATCATCACCACAGTTTCACCAGCACCATAATCTGACGAAGACGACGGAAGCAACAAAGAACTAACGCCAATATGCTCTTCCCACCTCACATTGATTTTCTTAAAGCGGCGCCACCATGAGAGCGCCCCAACCCTTGTAGCTGCTGCCGGGGTCACTTTACCGGGGTCAGGCGAGGCTCCCAAGGGGGTCAAGGATCACTTAGGCCTTTTGGTCAGGTTAAATAAATCCATAAAGGGGGTAACTGGTGGCTACGCTTGGATAATAAAGGTTATAAGTAAGAATTCATTAAGTCTTTGTTCGGGGGAATTTCTATATCACAAATTGGTTCTTCCCAAAGGCTTTAATATGGTCACATTAAGGCAATAAACAACATTTTCAACAGATTGACAGATGAGACAACAAGAGTCAGTGGAGGTGTAGTCAGTTGATATATATATCATTTATTGGTCACCTGAATTTCTATGAGATTATCTTGGATCATCTCATGTTACCAAGAGTACGATCTTCGTCGTCCATCTTCATTTTATATCATTAAGACTACATAAATTATCAATTATTGTGAAGCCGTTCGTTTTCATCGAGGAATAAGACCTGGCCACTGATTGTGGAGTCGTGCCAGGGCCATGCTCCGAGGGGCTCCAAAAACCCTTAAGACGTAACAGGATTAAGTCTAAACATGAACAGTGACTTAATACACGCCAGTACCCATTCGTCTGAGGTCATCAGTGAACATACTAGATGTTATCATCACCGAGTGTGTTACTGGGACACACAAACTGTATAGACACCTCACCTTGATTTTATGACGTCACAATTAGTTGGTCGCTGTAAGGTATAGCGATAATTAATGACCGTATTTACATTATAGGCTATATACAAAATTATCAATTGCACTTAATCAAATTTTTATGGAAGGATTACCTAGGACTTAGCGTGGTGAATATTTGTACCATATTTTTTCTGTCTAAGGATGAGTTAAGTCATTTGGTGATGAATGTTGGACCAGAGGTTTGGGGAGAGTGAAGGTCTCGTGTACAAGTGTATCAGAGTTCAGTATTATGTTGGAAGTGTAAGTACATTGTACACTGTACTCTCACTTTGAAAGATTTTCCGTAAATAATATATATATATATATATATATATATATATATATATATATATATATATATATATATATATATATATATATATATATATATATATATATATATATATATAGAGAGAGAGAGAGACTGTTATAAATCAGACAAACAGTCAGTGTAAACCTCCACCTAAACACTGAACTAAATCACAATCATGGTATAAAACACTTTCACGCCACTGGCTGGAGTCAGTCACCTACAGCACGATAGTTACAGGACGGCCTAAAGCTGTCATGGTTGTTAGTCTTCGTAAAGAAAAGAAAAAGGCAAAGTTTTCTACACAATTATTTTCATCATTTATATTTAACAAAACCTTTTCACCTTCCTGATAATTAATTCATTTAAGAAGAAACTTCAGTTTTTTATTATATCATGTACGTATATATAGTAGTGGTGATGGTGAATGTAATAAATAAACATAGTGATGGTAACAGTAGTTATGGTGATGGTAGTGATGGAGTTGATGCTGATAAAAATGGTGACGGTAGCATAGGAGGCGATAATAAGTGATGTGGTGAACTTTTGGTGACGGTGCATGAGGAGTGACTGGTGTGGTTAACAGTAAAAATAATTGTGGTTTTGGTGAGGGTGATAGAGACATTAACAGTGGCGATGGCTGTAGAATGAATGGTAGTGGTGGTGGTTGTACTGGTTTGGGATTAGTGGGGTGATGATATAGGTGTGATAATGTGGTAAAGTTAATAATAATGAGGGTACTGTAATAGGGTGTTGTAGATAAAGACAGTACTGAGAGTAGTGGTCGTGGAGGTAATGACGGTGGTGGGGTCAAAATTAAGGTTATAATAGTGTTGGGTGAGGAAAAGGACGGTGTTTTATGGCAGTGTTAATGGTGATGGCGAGTGTGGCAGCAGTGGTGTTCCCTCATGCACCAGTCCGGGGGTTATAAAGCGATATCAGTCTCCCTGGCCACGGACCAGAGGCTCTGATGGAGCAATAAGTAACGACAACAAAGCCTTTATGAGCGCGCCAAATTCCGAAATGACGACAAAATGGCCGATCTAATGGACCATTCTTCGTCCGTCTCGACCTCATAAGCTAATCAAAATGTATTGCCACAATCAAGGCCTCCAGATCCCTCTCCCTCCAGCAAACAGACCGCCGACCAATGACCAGCCGGGCGAGTCCTGCGACACCCAATCGCGAATGAGATTTTCAAAGACTAGGCGGGATCACTTTTGGCCCCGCCCATCGCGCCTGGAATCCAGGTTATTGATTGGCTGTCGCTGGGTTGCCATGGCGACGCAAGAACAGTGGGGCTGTTGACTGGTATTGACTTGAAACTATTGGATAAGAGGATAGTCCCGGAGGAAGATAATAATAGGCATTATCAGCTCAGATTAGTGGGCCGTGATCCGGGTGGTGGGCCGTAACGCCGCAGTTTTCGGACGCGCTGCCCTACAGAATTCTACGCCCGTGATTGACTGCTCAGCAACCACGGAAAAAACTCGCTGCATTCCTCTGGCGCGCTCGAGGAGTGCAACAAGTTGATTGAAGGAAATTAGAGATTGACGGCTGGACCTCGTCTAGGAGCCGAGTCTACCGTACATGACGCCAACAACTGTGATTGTAAAATGAACTTTTGAACAATTTTAATGAACTTTGTGTGGAGTGAATCTCAATATTCTTTATAAACAACGGGAAAGAATGAACAGAAATCGTGTATTGTAACTAAACAGTGAAGTCCGTGACCCACTAGAACTATATGTTGAGGTGAATTTAAATTATTTTCATTTGATTCAGAAATAATAACAAAAAGGTAATTTATTATTCATAACTGTTGTATGTGATAGAAAATATATTGTTACCTTAGACGGAAGGGAACGATTGTGCCATTATATGGAGAATGTTTCCCAATGTCCCTCACTAACGACATCAACTTAAAATGAATATTATGAAGAAATTAGCAAGTGAATTTTAGATAGAGAATTATAAGGAAACTACTGTAACAACTGATGAATATTGTGTTACTGTGAGATTTTATTCAGTGTGAAATTAGTTATTATTTTCGTTGTTGTTGAGAATTATTATTGCAAAAGCGTTTGATGAGAAAAACTGCTTCATCATAGTGTTTAGTGCTGTGCCATATATAGTGAGTGGTGAGACAGGCCGCACAGGTCACCTCACCATTGTCATACTATCACCATCGCCCGTCACTACATCACCAGTCACCAATTTAACACCATTGTCTCAACGTCACCAGTGCCTCCTTACATTCCGTCACCAACGTGTTACCACATCGCCTCACCAGCGCGTCACTACACCGCCACATCACCACTATCTATAGCACCATCACCATTAAGGTAACCCGTCGTCACCAGCCGCCGCCACCCACCAGCGCCGCCTCTCCCGCCACCTGTCACCAGCCCACTTCCGGCCTCACCAGGATAACCAACAACAAGGTCTCTCCTCCTAATTTAATCTCAGCGCCTCGCATTGTCACTACCATCATAATCTTCTCCGTCATCACCAAGAAACTCATATTCACCGCAATTATTTGCAGAGCTCATTTTCCTCTGCGTCATTGGGTCCGCTAGCGGCCTCACAACCTGCGGCATCACTCTAACAACATCTACACCTGCGGATGCTACTGCAAAGGACTTAATAAAACCTGGGAAACTGCGACCCACTGTTGCATCAGTCTACCCATATCTACGGCTGCGGATGCCGCCACCCCCGTGGACTTAAACTCCACTAAACCTTGGGAATCTACGGCTCGCTGCGGCAACCTGCGGCGGGGGATGTAACACGTACTGGCCGTAAATCAATGTTAAGGGCATCCTGCGGTCTGCGACAAGTCCCTCCCAGGAGGCCTGGGCACAGAGGACCACGCTGATACCATCTCTCGAGGTCGCTGACGGAGGCGGTGGTCACAGTCCTCCCCAACAACACCTAGATGGTGGCAACAGCGGTTATATACAAGAGATGGTGGTTAACACGTAAAACATTACTTATCTCTTAGAAACAACAACAAAAAGCGAACGAAGACTGGACGGAAGGGACGAGTTTATCATCAAAAGGAAAAACAACTTTACGAGCCACACGCGAGAAGAGATAAATATCTGTTAATTGGGATAGTTTATTAACCAAAGGAAAAGTGATAACATAATTCGTTGTGTATTTTTTAATCAAAGATAATTTATAAACGAGTGATGAGACGCCGAACAAAGAAAAATGGAAATGATTGTATAGAGAGATAGAGAGACGGAAGTATACTGAACAATACAAAACATGAATAGGGAATAAATCTTGAAGACAAAGGATGACACGTAAACTTGTAATAGGAACGAAGAAGAAAGGGAAGTGAGTAGATGAGAAAATTTACGTAATAATCGTTCAACTCAAGGTCCCTTCGGTAGGTGACTGGACTTTACTACGAGAGTCGGACTTTAGTGGAGTCGGACTAGGGAGAGTCGGACTTTGGAAGAGTCTGACTAGGCAGCGGCGGCGTCAGGCGGGAGTGTAGTATGGCGGGCGTCATGTATCAGGGCTACGCCTCCTACCTCCAGGCCTACCAGCGCCACTCCAACCCCTACTGCCCCACCACGCCCCTCGCCCTCAACCACTATGACAAGGTAATACTGCTATGATAAAGTAACTACTGCTATAATAAGGTAACCATCATTATGATAAGGTAAATAACACAATGAAAAGGCAACAACTGCTATGGCGAGGTAATTGCCCAGTAGTTAATACGAAAAGGAAGTTACCATCTAACCAATACTACAGGGTGTTTTTACTCACAATCTTTAAAATAAAGTAACTGCCGTACAGTCAATACGTCAAGGTAACAATCATACTGCTGCTGCTGCCTCTTACGTCTACCACGAAAGAGTAACCAACTACATTACCATTCTTTAAACTACTTGTTCCTTAATTAGTTAAACACTGTGTACAAGACTCCATCAAGTGGCTGGATGACCTCTACCAGATCATTAGAAAGACTCTAAGAGTCAATTACCTCTACACACCATCTTGTCTAATTAGCGCCTTAATTACTGGGTAGTTATCACCCTATTAGCTATTAACTAATATCACTGTCGAGGGTTGCGGTTAGGTTAAGGTAATTAGGGTAACCGGGGTGTGTCAAGATGATTATTGATGTCTTCTGTTGATTGTATTATCAAGACGACATTAACGAACGATATACACTGGCAACGATTATTAAAGGCAAGATTAATTGTAAAGGTTTTTTTTTCAGTTATTTGTATATATTTTTTATTTTTCATTCATACAACATTTTTCCTCCTATGACACCGTGTGGCTGGTCGGGTGTTGATGTGATTCTAACGCATTCAGATGGTGGCGGGTTAGACCTTCCTGAGCCGTGGCAAGTTGACGTCCACAAAATAATATCCCACGGTGTAATCCTCTATTGTCCAGTACTGTGTATACACATGCACGCATACATTCCGTAGTGAACGTTCTACCAACGATGCTCTCGGTGCTACCAAATATATACTAAAATATACGCATGTATTATGCACACAAAAACTCACAGAGGACACATGGAGGTAACCACTTGGTAAAATAAACACAGTTAAGATAAAAGCGCTTGGTAATTATTCACGTCAGGGGTCCAGGTCAGGAGTCGCTCAAAGTGTGAATAATGGCGAATCACTTTGACCATTTTCGTGCATCTGTTTCCTGCAGGTAACGAGCAGGAGGAAGTGGAGTAAAATAAGAGTTTAAAGTTAAATTTGTTGTTGGATCTCATAAATAAAAATATGACCAAGAAAATTACATGGAAATCTGTGAGTCCCAGTCTTACTTGTCTGCTAAAATTCTCTGTATATACTGGACACCTTATTCTGCTTAACTGGTATTGACAATATCTATCTATCTATCTATCCATATATATATATATAAATAAATATATATATATATATATATATATATATATATATATATATATATATATATATATATATATATATATATATATATATATATATATATACATATAACAAAGAAGTATGTTTGTGTGTGTGTGTGTGTGTGTATCTGCACGAGAATCTTGGAAACTACTTTACCGATCTGTAGTGATGATGGATGGTGTTATATGTAGTGATGATGAATGATGTATATGTAGTGATGATGGATGATGTTATATGTAGTGAAGATGGGTGGTGTTATATGTAGTAATGATGGGTGGTGTTATATGTAGTGATGATGGATGGTGTTATATGTAGTGATGATGGGTGGTGTTATATGTAGTGATGATGGATGGTGTTATATGTAGTGATGGTGGATGATGTTATATGTAGTGATGATGGATGGTGTTATATTGTAGTGATGATGGATGATGTTATATGTAGTGATGATGGATGATGTTATATGTAGTGATGATGGGTGGTGTTATATTGATGATGGATGGTGTTATATGTAGTGATGATGGATGATGTTATATGTAGTGATGATGGGTGGTGTTATATGTAGTGATGATGAATGATGTGTTATATGTAGTGATGATGGATGGTGTTATATGTAGTGATGATGGATGGTGTTATATATAGCGATGATGGGTGGTGTTATATGTAGGTGGTGATGGGTGGTGTTATATGTAGTGATGATGGTTGGTTTTATATGTAGTGATGATGGATGATGTTATGTAGTGATGATGGGTGGTGATATGTAGTGATGATGGATGATGTTATATATAGCGATGATGGGTGGTGTTATATGTAGTGATGATGGGTGGTGTTATATGTAGTGATGATGGGTGGTGCTATATGTAGTGATGATGATGGATGATGTTATATGTAGTGATGATGGGTGGTGTTATATATGTAGTGATGATGGATGGTGTTATATGTAGTGATGATGGATGATGTTATATGTAGTGATGATCTATCTTATCTATCTATATAAAACAAAAGTATGTCTGTTTGTTTGTGTGTGTGTCTTGAGAATCTCGGAACCTACTTTACCGATCTGTAGTGATGATGGATGGTGTTATATGTAGTGATGATGGATGGTGCTATATGTAGTGATGATGGATGGTGTTATATGTAGTGATGATGGATGGTGTTATATGTAGTGATGATGGATGGTGTTATATGTAGTGATGATGGATGGTGTTATATATAGTGATGATGGATGGTGTTATATGTAGTGATGATGGATGGCGTTGTATGTAGTGATGATGGATGGTGTTATATGTAGTGATGATGGATGGTGCTATATGTAGTGATGATGGATGGTGCTATATGTAGTGATGATGGATGGTGTTATATGTAGTGATGATGGGTGGTGCTATAGGTAGTGATGATGGGTGGTGCTATATGTAGTGATGATGGGTGGTGCTATATGTAGTGATGATGGGTGGTGCTATATGTAGTGATGATGGGTGAATTGCTATATGTAGTGATGATGGGTGGTGCTATATGTAGTGATGATGGGTGGTGCTATATGTAGTGATGATGGGTGGTGTTATGTAGTGATGATGGATGTTGTTATATGTAGTGATGATGGGTGGTGCTATATGTAGTGATGGGTGGTGCTATATGTAGTGATGATGGGTGTTATATGTAGTGATGATGGGTGGTGCTATATGTAGTGATGATGGGTGGTGCTATATGTAGTGATGATGGATGGTGCTATATGTAGTGATGATGGGTGGTGCTATATGTAGTGATGATGGATGGTGCTATATGTAGTGATGATGGTGGTGCTATATGTAGTGATGATGGGTGGTGCTATATGTAGTGATGATGGGTGGTGCTATATGTAGTGATGATGGGTGGTGCTATATGTAGTGATGATGGGTGGTGCTATATGTAGTGATGATGGGTGGTGCTATATGTAGTGATGATGGGTGGTGCTATATGTAGTGATGATCTATATCTATATAAAACAAAGAAGTCTGTCTGTTTGTCTGTGTGTTGTGAGCTCACAGCATCGGCCAACCTTGGAAGGGCGGTAGAATGCAGGTGCACACACAGGTGAGGGGAAAATCCCACACATTTTCTTTATCTTGAACAAATTACTAATATACTGTACTAACAGGTGTCTCATACAGGTGTTCACGCGAGTCATCAGTAAACGGATAAATTAGGCCGTGAATTAGATAGAATAAACAAATTTAATGAGTGATTCAGTAAGTAAATAAATTGGTAAATATTATACAGCACATTGTTACTTCTGAAACAAATTAAATAATACAGTATCGTTATTTTTCTGGTGGCGGGAAAATCCCTCATCATTATTTGAGTAATTGTGAATGAAATTTATGCTTTTATACTTTTATACTTTTATACTTTTTCCTCCGCCAATGTAAGTTGTATGAAAATTAGACTAAGACACGTATGAGTAAATAGTATCTATTTACGTAATATATTAATGCTCATTACTTTTGTAGTTAAGGACATGTCTGTGATATAAGTCAATAGTTTTTGGCGGAAGAAAAGGAAACAAGAGGTTGTGAGATGTGTTTTAGAAGACGTCAGTTGTTGAAGTATGACCTTGACACAGACACAAGTACACCAAAGAAAATTTACCCGTTGTTGTTGTTGTTGTTTATAGATTCGGGTGTTTCCTCTGCCAGGTTATGAAGAACCTAACTTAAGATATTGATATGTTACAAGAAAAAGCTTTTATAAATAATAGAATAAATAACTCCAAGTTCACTACTAATTTGTTATTGTTAGATCTGGATGATCTGTCTGTTGATCTGCCTGTCTGTTAGCACTGTAAGAGTCCAAATTTATGAGCCGATATTAATAAATTCCATTACTTGGTGTTTAGTTAACAGCCAAACACCGATCAATTTGGGTCAATATTCACCTAACTTTCAGTCAAAATTACCGAAAAAAGTTTATTGAATTCAATTTTAGTCAATATCAATCACACTACAAGATCAAGATCACCGAGAAAAAAAAATTCGGCCAAAAAGTCGAGGTTTCATCCATTGTAGAATTTTCACTGACTTGATCGAATTTAGTTTTATTACCAAAATATTGACAAACGGGAGATACCTGAGTGGCTTTATGTCGTGTGTAAGCTATTTTGTTCCATCGTAATTCATCTTGTCTTGTCTGGGCCCGGATATTCATTGGGTCATTACGTAGTTTTCCTGGATTCTCTAACTTTCAAGACGCTGAATTTTCCCGGTTACTAAAAGGTCGGTCCTGTACGTTCAACTTTCCTCGTACTTGAAGATTAAAAAATAAAAAAATAAAAAAAGCAACTCGTCGACTTTGATTAAGGCTTATGAAATAGCATCCAAAATAGGATACAAAAATAGCATCAACAGTTAAAGGACAAAATTAACCCTATAGAACATCTGTCTAAACCAGCGATGACAAGTCGACCACCATGTATAAACTATTGTATTATATTGTATTAGCGTCACATATAAAGTACCTAAGTGTGTGTGGGGGAAACTATTGTATTATTGTATTAACTTTTGATACAATTCAACACGATGTGTGTAAACTACTTCGCTGTATTGTACTGTATTTTTCTCTCCGTACCTTAAGTGTTGTATTCTGTCAATCCGGTTGTCCATATTTTCACAAAGACATAAATCACTGTATTGTATTGTATTGTATTGTACTGTATCTATCCCATGCACTAATCATTGAATGTATTGTTGGGTAAAACATATTTTTACTCCGTCTACTTTCTCGATATACGTCTAAATTAATCCTCTGTGTGAAATAAAGTTAATGTTCAAATTAAGATTGAGAAATATTCAATAAGTAAATATTCACTATAAAAGAAAAAAAAATTGGAGTAAATATTGAAATAAACCCAAAATGTCAATGCACTCTGCTAAAGTAAATTAGTTGACGAATTTATTCCGCAGTAACGCAGACCCGTACACAAGTGATTAAAACAAACGAAATAAACACTAAATATAAATTAAAGTAAGACAATTAAATCAATTTTACCCCAAAATAATAGAAAATTCAATTATTATATAGTATATATTAACTTTAATAGCGAACAGTAATAGTTACAAATTTAATATAGAATAATATCAACATTCATCATAGCTTAAGTAAAATAATCAGTCAACCATAAGACATAATTCAGGATCATTTTCTACCATTCATTTACCTATTATTTAGCAAACGTTTATTGTAATCTAATTTACGCCCTTCTGACCAGACTGATCATGTATTTCGCGAGTGAGGGAGGCTTTGTGTTTTTCAAGTGAGGTTTAACGCTCTCAGTAACTCTTGTTTATAGAATATCTAACTACTACCCAGACATAAATCATGGCCGCTTGACTGATACATTACTACAACTGTGATATACTTTATGATGGTCATAATTAGACCGAATTATTACCTTCGTATATGTAATAACAGATATTAACAGATATTAACACATTTTTTACGGTGATTCCCAAGATTATCGTGTTTCTGGAATCCTCAGATGAATTAGTTAAAATAATTTTTTTTATAATTTATTGCATATGACAGGAAATTGTAAAACACATATTTCCTTTATCACCTAAAATTAAAAACTAGTTAATCTCACTTATCAGTATTTATGTAATTATTTGCATCTTAACTGTTGCTAGTTTGGAGGACAACTTTGGTCTCATTTTGCTCAATATTTGATGCTTAATGAAATGGAGATGGACATTTTTTATGGAAACGCTAAAAAAATGTGCTTTTTCAACTTGCGAGTTGAGAATCACTAAGGAAAAAAAACATGGCTTTTTTTACGTTACTACAACCTAACCTAATCTAACCTAACTTTAGTCACGCAGTGAAGTCACAGAGTGGCTGGTGCGGAGAATGATCGAGAGTTCATGGGGGGTGGGACGATACCATCTTCAGTCGATAACTTTCCCCGTTGACAAAAGCTTCTCAACTCGGAAGTTGAACTTTTTTTTAGCGTTTCCATAAAAAATTTCCATCAAATATTGAGCAAAATGAGACCAAAGTTGTCCGCCAAACTAGCAATAGTTAAGACCCAAATATTAGCCAGTATTTCTTTATTATTATTATTATTATTATTATTATTATTATTATTATTATATTATTATTATTATTATTATTATTATTATTATTATTATTATTATTATTATTATTATTATTATTATTATTATTATTATTAATTATTATTATTATTATTATTATTAGTGGTAGTAGTAGTAGTAGTGGTAACATCGCGAGGTCCACAAATAGGGTACCACCCAAATGCCAGCAAGTCCTTCCTCATCGTGAAGCCAGAACATTATGAACGGGCAATGGAGGTTTTTGGAGGAAGTGAGGTCAAAATAACTAAGGACGGACAAAGACATCTAGGCGCAGTAATTGGCACTACGGACTTCAAGACAGAGTACGTAGCGCGAAAGGTGAATGAGTGGGTTAGTAAAATCCAAGCTCTGTCTGAGATTGCTAACACAGAGCCACATGCAGGCTTTGCTGCATTCACCCATGGAGTCAAGCATCGTTGGAACTACCTGATGCATACTATCCCTGATATCGGACCCCTCCTCCACCCTCTGGAAGAAGTTATCAGTGTCAATTTCATTCCTAAATTAGTGAAACACCCTGACTTAACCCCAGCAGAAAGAGCACTTCTTGCACTTCCATCAAAACTGGGAGGGATGGGACTAACCAATCCAGAGGAGATTGCTGCCACTGAGCATCAAAATTTACTTAAGCTCACGGCAGCCCTCACGGACCACATAATAGCCCAGAATGAAACAGGGGAAGTGGATGCCAGTAAAGTAAATAAGATTCGTAGGTCCATTACGACAGAACGACAGCACTGCCAAAATGATAAGTTGCAGCAACTGTTGCTGCAGGTACCAGAAAATTTGAAAAAAAAGTAGCTATAGCGCAGGAGGTGGGCGCCTCGAACTGGTTAACTACGTTACCGATAAGGGCAAATGGTTTCAGTCTTAATAAACAAGAATTTACAGATGCCATTGCTCTAAGGTACGGTCGGCCAGCAGAAGGTTTGCCCTCCCAATTCATGTGTGGCTCTTCCTATGATGGCGATCACGCCATGGTGTGCAAGAAAGGGGGCTTCATATGCATGAGGCATAACGAGGTAAGGGACCTCACAGCAAATATGTTGAAGGAAATCTGCCGGGATGTCATTGTAGATCCGACCCTCCTTCCATTGGATGGTGAGATCTTCCAACACAGGACTTCAAACACATCTAACGAAGCCCGTGTGGACGTCAGTGCTCGAGGATTCTGGACGCGAGGACAGCGAGCTTTCTTCGACATCAGGATTTTTGATCCCATGGCCGTATGTCACCGTAACCTAGCTCTCGATGCCGCACATAGGAGGAACGAGAACGACAAGAGAAGGGCATATGGGGAGAGAATTCAAAACGTTGATCAAGGCAGCTTCACTCCTCTAGTGCTCACAACCTCTGGTGGGATGGGACCAAGTGCAAGATGTTTCTACGCGACTCACGGAGGTGATCTCCGAACAGAAGCAGCAGCCCAAAAGTTATGTTACAGCCTGGATGAGATGTCGACTGTCTTTCTCTCTCCTTCGGTCGGCTTTGCTCTGCCTCAGGGGAACGAGAGCTTCTGCCCCAGCTCCGACAACTGCTGCAGATATTGACTATGAGGCTACTGTCACTGAATGCCGCATAGATCTGCGGCTCAACTAATTTAACACAGATAGGATAGCTACTTATGTATTAGGATATTTAATATTATGGTAATTAAATGGTGGCGAAGGTGTTGCTATTGGGGGAGGCTGGAGGCCACATAGTAGTAGTGGTAGTAGTAGAAGTAGTAGTAGTAGTAGTAGTAATAAAATGGTGGCGAAGGCGTGGCTACTGGGGGAGGCTGGAGGCCACGTAGTTATAAAAAAAAAAGTAGTAGTAGTAGTAGTAGTAGTAGTAGTAGTAGTAGTAGCATTGGCTGAATATTCACCATAATATTAACAATAATATAAGAGAAATAACCCAAAGTGGCAGACAAAATATACCAAACAGTTTTGGCGACAACTGTCGTCCTCCTCAGTGGAGTTTCAGGTAAGTCCACTGAGGAGGACTACAGTTGTCGCCAAATCTGTTTGGTATAAATATTTCGTCTGCCATTTTGAGTTACTTTTTTTAGTAGTAGTATTGTTACCATTATTGTCCCTACTGTTATTGTTGGTTAAGATAATTCTATCTCTCTCTAAGTGTGGTCATGCAGCGTTAGGTCAAGCGAGCCTCGTGGGATCTGAATAACGATGAATGTGTTACCAGAACACATCCCGCTGGTTCACTTAAGCTACGCCACAAAGAGTGAGATACAATGGTGTCGAAATTACACCGAAACTATTGGAAAACAATATGAGCTTCTTAGACCCAGTTGAGGAAAACGTTTTATCCCACGATTCATTACACACCATAAAACGTTTCTAAAAGTTTTAAATGTTTTAAACGTTTTTAGCTCCAATTTTCAACCAACCTTACTCAAGACATCCGACTTAATAATATAGATGGAACCCAGACACCACAAACCGCTCTTGGTTTACATGAAAACCTTTTCCGTCGATGTGAACGTAAACGAAAAGTTTGCCTATTTTTTTTTTTAGATTTTTTTTTATTTTCATATAAATTCTTTGATATAATTTATTTGTGTTAATTTTTTCACCGGGGGTATTATGAACACAATATACAATACACTAACGACTGTTTCTACTGTACTGATACAAATTGATTGGTGAAGAAAGACGCCACTTATAGTAGGATCTGACACTGTTCTGCTGCTGGAGGAAGTTAAGAAGCTTCCTCGGGTTGCTATGTCTTGTCTGGACTCTGTACGATAAATTCGTCTTACGTCGGGTGTTGGAAGGTGAGCGGCCGCCGACAGCAACTGCATCGCGGACTGTGACATATGACCTTGACCTATGACCTACTGAAATCACAAGAGCGAGGGCATATATTGCCTTAGACGGGGAGGTGTATCAGCGTGTCTCAGTACTCGCCAAAATAAAAAAAATGTATTAGGTTTCTTGCCAACTAATATGTTGGCCAAATTATGGGACCAACTGTGGCAATTTAGAGTTTTGGTCGAGCTTTTGACTTTATCATCTTCAGTAATTGTGTCAGCGATACCATAAACCCACGCCATTCACATATATTTAGAGAGACGGGTAAAATTTTTGTGAACACTTGCGACACGTCCAACATCCTAATCCGCCGCACTCCAGTTCTTCATTTCTGTAGATTTTATAAAAACAATGCACCAAATTTTTCGTAAATCTGGAGGCAGGTTCGTGAGATAAAAACTATTAGCGTGAGATGAAGAGGTGGGGTTATAGGTTCCGGGGGAGGGACTAGTCTTGTAAAGACCTGATCTAACACCCTAAATCCATAACCCCTTAGGTAGGTGCTGAATAAGACTGGTGCTCACCTGACTACCCACACACCCTCATCATCAGGACACCCAATGACGCACTGTGTTAAAGTCCTCAGCACTGACGCCTTTGGGAGAAAGAACACATCTAGTTACTATCGAGTTTCAGTACAATGTCGACGTCACTGTAGTAGGTTTAGATGGCGACCTGTGGGTCAGCATGCTCGCCTTGCAAGCGAGCGGACCCGGGTTCGATCCCCGGGCAGGGTAAAACTATTGGCAAGTTTCTTTACACCATTTGCCTCTGTCTACCCAACAGTAATTGGGGACCTGGATGTTAATCGGTTTGCGGATCGTGTTCCGGGATAATGGTTAGCCAGTGCAGTTAGAGAGTTGTACGCTCTTCTCGTATTATTCCTTGATACTGGGTCATGCGGCTCGTTAACTTTGGGTGTGGTTGTTGTGTTGGTGACAGCTTCTACACCTTAAAAACAAATTCACGCTTAGGTGGCCCTGGGGCCGGCCATCCTCGAACACGAAGGGCAACTATTATTATATATATTCATCTTTGTGTCGTAAGGCAAGAGAGAGGCAACACATGCTTCACCAATTTTCCACGTGTACTAAGAAAATCTTGGTGTATGAGCTTCTAAGACAGTTTTACTGGGCTAAACTTCTCAGAGGGTCGTACGTCGATTATTCCTCGAAACTGGTGACGTGAGAACACATTTAACTGTCTAACCGGGCGATGGAATAAATTTTATACTGTGATTGTACATACTTCCAATGCAGTTCATATCATAAACATATATTATAATTGTCATATACTAGTTATTATATTCTTGCAACTAATTAATACAACACAGTATTTCAACAAGGAATTTTAAACGCTAGATTTAAGAGCGTTTCAAGATTGTTTGAACTCTGAAAAGCTGCAGCGATGTATGAGTTTTATATTATTGTACAGTTTTTACCTGTAAATATTCTGGCTAAATATACAATTTCATTACCTTTTTTTTTATCAGTTTCACTCATGCAAAAAAGATTACCACGAGGGAGAGAGTTGAGGAAACACCCCGTGATTGTCTTTCATCAGTAAAGCCCACAAAAATGGTAATATAGAGAATAAATCTTCTCTGGGAGCATAATTTTCGTACACTTGACGTATGAACGTTACAGAGGAAGAGCAGAGTCACTCACACTGTTACTGGCGTTGTTCATATGACTAAAGTGATTGTAAAACACAAGTGACAAAGTGACTCAAGGGAAGTCACCTGTCATAACATCTAAATAAAATTCACGTACCCATCACAGTTCGTCATTATGAGTCATTGTAAATTAGGATGACTAGTTTTGGGCAGGTTTGTGTCGAGATGCATCATTTCCGTCGATGTGGGTCATTTATTGCGTCAGTATCAGCCGAAATACGTCATTATGTGTCATTGTCGTCGCTATGCTTCACTTTCCGCCAAGATGCGTCATATGGTGTGTGTGTGTTGAATTGTATTATGTTGTATCGAAGTGTGCCCAACGATCACCAGCCTGATTTAAGGTCCTTTATTATCGGTTGAAGTATTATGTGACCCCGAAGTATAATGTTTGACCCCGAAGTGTAATGTTTGACCCCCGTTTGCTATGTCTGACCTCCGAAGTGTAATGTATGACCTTCAAGTGTTATGTTTGACGCCCGAATTGTTACATTTGACTTTAGTGTCATTTTTATCACAATTTTCCTTTATAACCTAGAAGTGTCGCATTTGGCCCCTGATCTGATAATTATCCCCTAATTGACCACTCATACCATAAGTTTAATTCCATATAATTTGTTTTAATTGATGGACTCTAATAATCACTTAAAGACTGTAGTTGCTGAAGCTCAGTAATAACATTATATCGTCAACAACGGACCATAGACCCTTAATTATCACCTATAGATTCCCTAACTGACCCCTACGCCTTTAATTTACCCCTCGACCCCTATAAATCCCCCAATTGACCCTTAATCCTTATGATAGACCCCTTCAGCTTGCCTTGACCTAGCCGCATCATAGGTCAAGGTGCACTGAGGATCGGGTTACTCATGACACTGCTAATAACGTGAGATAAACTACAGCGGTCTTACTCCTCTCTGTGAGTAATGACCGCGTCCCCGACAACATAAATCTACAGGACCGGAAATTCTCGTCCGGGTACCCATAAGAGAGAGAGAGAGAGAGAGAGAGAGAGAGAGAGAGAGAGAGAGAGAGAGAACAAATAAATACAATAGTTAAGAAATAGTTAAAGAGCAAGATAGAGAGAAAAACAATAAAGGAGAATAAGAGAAAGACTGAGAATGATAAACAATATACATGAGACTAAATAACCCACGAATTAACTCCTCAGAAATAGCCCAATTAAGTTTCCTTGACGAGCGCTGCAGTTTGTTTTTGGAGTAATTTACATAATTAGGCAGAGTGATACATATCTTTTTTATTCAGCTGGATGAATTAGTAACTTGTGTTGTAAAACTGTGTATCGCTTATCAATAATTTTGTTTTCTTGCGTTAATAATAATAATAATAATAATAATAATAATAATACTACTAATAATAAAAATAATAATAATAATGAAAATAATAATAATAATAATAATAATAATAATAATAATAATAATAATAATAATACTAATAATAAAAATAATAATAATAATAATAATAATAATAATAATAATAATAATCACAATAATAATAATAATAATGAAAATAATAATAATAATAATAATAATAATAATAATAATAATAATAATAACAATAATAATAATAATGATAATAATAATAATAATAATAAAAATAATAAAATAATAATTATTCTGCGTTTAATGTTTGCTATAGTAATTCATATACGTTGTAATTTCTTCAGTGTTTAAGTCATTAAAAGTTTGTAAAGTTTCCTGATTTATAATTAATAATAATTTTCGGAACACCTGTAATAGATTTCTTCAGTGTAAATAACAGGATTTCCTGGTTTTCTTTAAAGGGAAACTGTTCTTGCTTCAGATTATTGGTTCATTCATGGTTCGTCTTACTCACTTGGTGGAATTGAATAATAATAATATAGAGATTCGATGATAATACTAATTTCCGTCAAACAGTTGTATACGATATATGAGCATTTCCTTATCTCACGGAGCATAATTTAACTTTTTAACGCCCAATTGTCGTGTATAAGCGGCGTAGTGTATGATTTGTACTGATGTTGAGACCATAATAACACGGCTAACTCGGGGTATTTCTTTTTATTGTACGTAATTGTGTTGATAATAGATAACAGGTGAGCGGCAGGTGAGGTGCAGCAGTAGTGGTGGTGATGGTGGTGATGGTGGTGGTGGTGAGTCTTATGAGAGAGGTGGGGTGATTGGTGAGGTGCAGCATGAGGAAATGTGTGTAACATATATATATATATATATATATATATATATATATATATATATATATATATATATATATATATATATATATATATATATATATATATATATTACACACAAAGAGACTAGCAATCCACGGTAACATAATATAGCATAATAACCCGCAATAAGCATAAATGTAACACTTATAGTTGTAAACATTCAATATACTTATGATTCCTCCTCGGGTAAAAAGCGGTACTTACACCTCTAATGATGTTATTGTTTCCTCCAACATTAAGACTAAAAGAAAAATGTCAGTAATCCTTCGACAATATCTTATTAATATTTCCAGCTTGTGGGAACAGTTATACAATAAAAGGAGATTATTACTGTACTTTTAAAGAAAATGACAGCAGCTGGATTATCACAATAGGAAGAACAGAGGAACTCAGAAGCCAGCAGTCGTGTTCACCAGCAGGGGGCGACCTGTGCTTCACCAGACGGCTGCCTGGTGTACCTCAGGTCCCTCACCACATCCTCACCCCCCGCTGAAATTACTGATAAAACACACACACACACACACACAAACTATAATATATAGTGTTAACGGACAAGAAATTCCCGCCACGTTGTCTCTTGCTATAGTAAAGAAGTGAATACTTCTCGAGAAGCCTAACCTAACCTAACCTAACCTAACCTAACCTAACCTAACCTAACCTAACCTAACCTAACCTAAACTCACCTAACCACTACCATACTCCACTATCCAGCCCATCCAAGTGAGAGGGAGATTGTCCCCTCAGCTACTGTCCCACCACCACCCCACTAACCTTCTACTTTTTAATAGGAATTTATTTATTCAAGCCCTGAGGGGGACAGAGCCTTCACCTATCTACCCTCACTACTCTTGTACTACCTCCTCTCCTACTACTCTTACCTCCTCCCCATTTCCTCTCCCTCTCTCTTACCCTCTTCCCTCCCCTCCTCCATTACCCCTGCCTCCATACCTTGACATATTACCTTTGAACGAGAGTGAGGGAGTCAGGGAATTGAGGAGGATAAATTTGTCCTCTTGGACGCTGTTGTAGTGCGGGCAAAAGTTAAAGAAGTTATTTCTAAATTAAACCAAACCTAACCTTAATTGATAAGAAAAACAAGAGACCAAAAGGTTGTTAGAAGACCTCACCAATCTAACCAAAGAAACCATAACCTTACTAAACTTCCTAGCTATGAGGCTCCACCTCCCAGACCACTCCAGCATATTAAACAAAAAGAACTTAGTATGATATGGTGTAATATTACGTTTTTTGTGGACATGAGAGAAGTTGCCATAAACATACACTGAGCAGAGGACAAAATCGAGCGTCGATTTATTGCAGTGCAAGACGAAGTGCCGCTAATGTGAGCCTAGGGGCCTAAATATCTACCAAACGACGTATTTGCCCTAGAAATGAATATCATATCCGAACTCAGCGATGAAAATATAGTAAGAAGAGATCCATCAAAACAAATTAGGCTGTGACGGGTATCTTGTAGATATTAACCACTTCTTTTTTCTTGAGATTAGAGAAAAATATTTCATTACTGTTTTTAAAAAGAAACTGTGTATCCAAACATACATATTCACACACACACACACACACACACAGTCCCTAACTTATAATAATGGTTGCCGCTCGTGTTCGAGGATGTCTGGCCCAAGGGCCACCTAGGCGTGAATTTGTTTATCTAGAAGCTGTCGCACAACAACCACACCCTAAGTAACCGAGTTGCATGACCCAGTGTCAAGGAATAATCCGAGAAGACTGGACAACTTGCTAACTGCAGAACACTTTCAGCAAATTGATTAACATCCATGTTCCCAATTACTGCTGGGTAGACAGAGGCAAAACCTATACAGTCCTAGCACACACACACACACACACACACACACACACACACACACACACACACACACACACATTACACATTATATATACAGTAACTGTATATTTTCAGCATTTTGCCATGTTCTTTTAATTATTATTATTATTATTATTATTATTATTATTATTATTATTATTATTATTATTATTATTATTATTATTATTATTATTATTATTATTATTATTATTATTATTATTATTATTATTATTATTGTTATTATTATATTATTATTATTATTATTATTATTATTATTATTATTATTATTATTATTATTATTATTATTATTATTATTATTATCACACACACACACACACAGTATAAACACAAGTTTTTCCAGTTTTTAGACACAGAGGAGGTGAAAGTATGTGTGAGGAGGAAAAGGGAAGTAGTATGGAAACAAAAGAAATGGAGGGGGAGGGGAAGGGGAGGGAAGGGGGAGGGGGAGGTGCTAGTTAATGGGTTGTCCACCTGGCCAGACGTGCCTTCCTACCTCTCAGTCGTAACTTCCGTCTAGTATAGAGACCAGAAGGTATGTGTTACCGTGTCTCACTTGCCCAGTGACCTCCTCCCTGACACACAAAACACCCTTCTTGCCCTCCTAGATCCTCTCCGACCTCTTTCTTGACAGCCCTGCATCCTCCCATCCACTCCTCCCTTTCGACAGCTTCCCTCTTTTCCAACCCTACCCCCTGAAAGTTTCCTTCCTTTGACCCTTCCCTCCCTTACCCACCATCCCCCTTTTTCCTTCTCCCTTTTCTCTCTCAGCCATCATCCCTCCCTCCTCTTCACCCCTCCCTCTATTTTCTCTTCACCCTTCCCTCCATTCCTCCCACCTATTTCCTCCTCCTCTTCACCTTCCTTCCTTTCCCTTTCACCTCTTACCCACCATCCCTCCCTGCCTCCTCCTCCTCCTCCTCCTCCTCTCCTTCAGCCGGGACGGGAGTGTAGGTACACCTCTAGAGACATTCATTAAGGGAGCGACACCCCGGCCTGTGTTACCCACACCTATACCCTTGTACCTCTCCCTCTACACCCCGTAAACTTACACGCAGTACTACCTCCCTCCATCCTGTGTGAGCTCCTACCGCCTCCTCTTGTTCATTTTCCTTCTCCTCTTCCTCCCCCTTCCTTCTTCTCTCTCTTCCTCCTTCTTACCCCGCCTATTTTCGAGCCTTAACCACCATCACCAGTATCACCATCACCAGTAACCCCAGATCTCTGTTTCACCATCACTATCACTAGACTGTGGTGAGAAGATTACACTATACCTTCACCATCCTTCGTCATCACCATCAGTAAATCCTGCTTCACCATTCCCATCACTATCTCAGCATAACTATACTCCTCCTTCACCATATTCATCAATCACCTCCACCATTATATTTCACTATACAACTTTAACAGGATTATCACTATCTTCTCGTCATCATACTCACCAGTATAGGTTAATCACCTTCACTATTATCATTATCAGTGCTATCATCACCACCATAGTCACTATATACAATCCCCACCAACACCACCACTCCTCCAACACCAGAATCACCACATATCTTCACCATTATTAACATCACCACCACTAAGTTTACCTCCGACTTTCATCACCATCATCACTATACATCAAACAACCACCAACAGGACCACCACTCCCTTCAGCGTCACCAGGATCACCAGCATATCTTCACCATCTGCACCATTAGTGTGTCTCTAACATCACCGTGGCCACGTCCCCCCATCCCTACGAGACCCACCAGAGAGAGGCAGGTGTGAAATGAAGCCTTTGGAATACCTGTCCCGGGAAATTGCCTTTAGATGTTCCGTGTATCTGAACGGGCATCTTATCTCTTTAATTAACCAACTCTAGCACGGCTGACGCTTAATTAGAATTTAAAGTACGGCAAGATGTTACCCGGTGGGGAGAATCTGGCCCTAAGGGAGGGGAGGGTTAAGGGTTATAACGGGAGGGAGGGAAGGAAGGGAGGGAGGGAGCGAGGGTAGGGGGGGTTGGTGGGAAGGAGGATTGGTGAGAGGAAGGGAAGGAGGGAGGGAAGGAGGGAAGGAGGGTTGGTTGGAAGGAGGATTGTTGGGAGGGAAGGGAGGGTTGTTTGGAAGGAGGGCTAGTGGGAGGGAGGGTTTGGATGGAGGGAACATTCCAGAAACCCGACGCGGCATCAGAGACAGGCGGAATGAATCGTTATACGAGCAGCTTCGGAAAGGGGAAAAATATCGGAACAATGAGATTCACTCTAAGTTATTGGAATGTTAATCCTCTTAATGCTCGAACTTTGTTTCTTATTGGACCAAAAACTGCCTCTGCAGAAGTCACTGAAATTAGGTCATTCCGCTGGCACTGTTGATGCCTTTTATTCCAGTTTTAATGACCTTAAATTACTTGGGGTTAAGCAGCACTTTTATTGTATGTTAAAAGGCTTTCCAGTCTCCATCTCTTTTGTTGGACTCGTAATTGGGAGACACCACTGACGCCTGATTACTTGGAGTCTTTCTTATGGTGGGTTTGGAATGTCCAGAATCCAGTGAAACTCCAGTAATTTGTCTCGTTATAAAGACTAAAGTGTCAGCCAATAATGTTTTCCGTTGTATGCAAGAGTCCAGCGTATCAGCCAATAGTATGTCTCATTGTATAGAAAAGCAGAATGTTAGCCAATAATGGGTCTTGTTGTTGAGAAGAGCAGAATGTTAGCCAATTGTGTGTCACCCAATATGTAGAAGTGTAGCACGTCAGCGAATAATGTGTGTCGTAATAAAGGAATGTTTCGTGTCAGCCAAAAATCTGTTTCGTTACATAGAAGACAGACGCGTCGACTAATTATTAGTTTGGTTACAAAAGAAAACTGGAAGTGTCGACCAATAATTGCCCTCATTATGTAGTGGGGCGTGTCACGGCTCAACATACCACTGCCGTCGCTACACACACACACACACATACACACACACCTACATGCCAGATGCTTCCCCAGCCTGACAAAGCCAGTCTCCCTGCTTACTTACCAGCCCACTCTCCCACTGACTTAGTGGAAGAATTTGAAGTTAAAGCGCTCCACCACCCCCATTAACTTACCAATGAAACGCTACAAGGAGTTCTCCCAGGAACTAGCTAAACCCCTCTGCTCCATCATCAATGCTTCCTTCAGCCAAGCAAGATGCCCAGCTGACTGGAAGACCTCAAATGTGTCACCAGTGCCCAAGTTCAACGAGCCCAAAATCCATAAACGAGTTCCGACCCATTGCCGTCACCCCAATACCCAGCTTAATCTGCGAAAGTTTCGTTTTTGACTGGGCTTACGCTGATATTGAAGGCGCCATAGGTCCTCAGCAATTTGACTATATGAAGACTTCCTCCACCACTCACTGTCTTGTCAGCTTTCTCGACTACATATACCGCCATCTGGAAAAACGAAAGACGCACGAGCATGTAGCTGTCGCCTTCGTGGACTTCACCAAGGCATTCGACCTAGTCAACCACAATTTAATTATCAACAAAGTTATCGACCTCGGTCTTCGGAGAAGTCTTATACTATGACTTACAGACTTCCTCAGTAACCGACGCCAAGCCGTACGCCTCCGAGGAGCTGTCTCCATCTTTTAGTTACTCACCTGTGGCGTCCCCCAAGGCACCAAGATGGGACCGCTCTGCTTCCTCATATCAATGATGCCCTGAGAGAAACTTCCGCTCGTTGGAAATATGTAGACGACTCCACCATTGGGATCAGTGTGAACAACTCGACCCCCGACTACAGCGCCCCCAGAATATATTGAACATTTTCCAAAATTGGGCCACCATCAACCATACCAACACCATGGTTAGGAACATCAACCTCCTTCCATTACTTTGGGGCCTAACACACTCTAAGTTGTGGACTCCACTAAGCTCCTCTGCCTCACTATAGATAACAAGCTAAATTGGAAAACACACCTCCGCTGACTCAAGTACCTTGGAGTTCGCGCGCCCGAGCTTCTGGCTGCTTATTAAAATTCAACATTTATAATTCCTAAGATCACCTATTTCTCCCCTGCCTAGTCTTCCTCCCTAAATGTCACACAACGGAACACTTAGAAAAAGTGCAGAAGAGGGCGTGTAAGATTATTCTCCCCTGCTCCACATATCAAGAAGCGTTCAACACACTAACCTTCTCTGCTCTCTCTGATTATCACCACGACCTCATCTGAAAATTTGGTGAGAAGCTTCTGCACCATCCTCGACACCGTCTCCTGCTTCCACCCGAGATCCCTCGTCCGCGAATTGCTGTTGACACTACAACCGCATCCAGCCGATACGAGGACCGTTAGTAAGAGAAGCATAATTCTGTGAGACTCACTTTGACTATGATGTTCAGGTTTGGTCATCGTTCCATAGAATAGAAAAAGATTCTCTTGAAAACATTATAGAACAGGAGAGCCCAAAACGTCGATCGTTATCTGCCAATATATCGCAATGCAATTTCTGGTAGATCACGAGATGGATAGTACCGGCGTAGCCCATCAACGGGGATCCTACAGGTAACATAAAACCAGCACCACTGCTCAGCGTTATTACAACAACAACAAAATTGCCATTTTTATCTCCATTATTGGTAGCGTTTCATGACAAGTTCTGTCTTTGCATCTAGCAGTCATTCAGCAAGGAAAGACACATTTAAATAATTTCGGGAATATTTAAATAATAATGTCAGAGAAAATAATACCTCTAACATAAAAACCCTCCAAGCAGTGCAAATCATCACCTCAGTAGGAGTAAGTTCTTCCCCACACCGTTATTAGATGTATGTTTATACATTGAACATTATATAAGCCCCTATTCTCTCTCTCCAAGACTCAAATCTACCCATTATCTGCGGGAGTTTAGGAAAGATTGTACTAGTAAATCACACGGACCATTTCTATTTATGATAAATAAAAATGACATAGATATAGGCGAAGACAGCAACATAAGTAAATTTGTTGATGACACTAAAGAGGGCGTATAATTAAATCTGACGACGACTCCGCAAAACTACAGGAAGGCCTAAAAAAATTTTTCGGATGGTCTGAAAAATGGCAGATGAAATTCAATGTGGACAAAATAAATGTAAAATACTTAGTCTAGGAGATGTAAACAGAGAAACCAGATACCAGATGAACAACGATGTTACAGAAAATCCGACTATGAGAAAGATTTAGGGGAAATGATAAGTAGGAATCTTAAACCAAGTAAACAATATGTATTTGCTCGAAACAAGACTAGCAAAGTACTTGGGTTCATACAAAGGAGTGTTAGTTTCAAGACTAGCGAGGTCATCCTAAAACTATATCTTGTGCCTGTGTGACCTCACTTGGATTACGCAGTTCAATTTTGGTCACCGTACTACAGAATGGATATACTGTAGAATCCAGAGAAAGACTTCAGAGGAGAATGACAAGACTAATCCCGGGCATTAGGAACCTTGAGTACAGAGACAGGTTAAAGCATCTTAATTTGCACTCCCTCGAAAGACACAGAGTGAGGGGCGATATGATCGAGGTGTATAAATGGAAGTCAGGGCTAAACAAAGGTGATATTACAAAGGTACTCAAATTATCTAACCAGGAGCGAACGCTTAACAATGGTTTTAAATTAAACAAATTTAGATTTAGGCGAGAAATAGGTAAACATTGGTTTGGAAATAGAGTAGTGGATGAGTGGAACAAGTTACCAAACATCATCATTAACTAGAATACGCTGGATAGCTTCAAACAAAGGTTGGATGGATATATGAGCGATAGGAGTTGGGTGCATGGGACTGCCCAATATGGGCTAATAGACCCACTGCAGTTTCCTCCATTTTTATGTTCTTATGCTAACTGAATGTGCCTTCTGTTGAGAGCCTCAGATTGAGAGGTGGCGATTATGATCTAAGAGTACAAATGTAATTTGAGATTTAGATAAATAAAAATGATGTAAATAAGGAACAGGCTTTCTTTCTGACCAAAGGGTTACGTTCCTGGTAAGTTTTACGTTAAGCTAAGTCTTACTAAATGAATCCTGTTTTCCCACTGAAACATTATATTCAGTAATTGGAGAATGGAGATGCCCTCCTGATCCAAATGCTGCCTTCATAAAGTGGAAAGGTTATCCCAAAACATAATATATATATATATATATATATATATATATATATATATATATATATATATATATATATATATATATATATATATATATACAGAGTATATGCTAAAATAGTATAATCAATACAACATACATAAGATTAATGATAATAAGTGACAGTGACATAAATAACAATAATAACAATAATAATAATAATAATAGTAATAATAATAATAATAATAATAATAATAATAATAATAATAATAATAATAATAATAATAATAAATTTAGACCTATATATTCGAAATCACCTGGAGAAGCACAAATTGATCAATGATTCCCAACATGGCTTCACAAGTGGGCGTTCATGTCTGACTCATCTATTAACATTCTTTTCAACTGTTTTCGAATCAGTGGACGACGGGCACGATTATGATGTGGTACATCTCGATTTTAGCAAAGCCTTCGACAGAGTCCCCCACCAAAGACTAATACGAAAAGTGGAGGCTCGTGGCATTGGAGGAGATATTCTAAAATGGATTTGGGCGTGGTTACAGGACAGGAAACAGCGAGTAAGCATTAACGGCACTAAATCTGATTGGAGTAACGTCACTAGCGGAGTACCCCAAGGCTCAGTACTTGGACCATTATTATTAATTATATACTGAAATAGGGTGTATAATTAAATCTGACGACGACTCCTCAAAACTACAGGAAGACCAAAACAAATTTTTCGAATGATCTGAAAAATGGCAGATGAAATTCAATGTGGACAAATGTAAAGTACTTAGTCTAGGACAGGGGTTCTCAACCAGGGGGGAATTCCCCCCAGGGGGGGAATTCAGGTTTTCAGGGGGGGGAAAACTGATTCGGGAGCAAGAGATATGTTCGATGAGAAATCAATCACAGAATTTTGACCCTTGATGTGCGATTCCTACCCAAAAGTGGCAGAAAGAGCTATCCGTGCATTGCTTCCGTTTGTGTCGACATATCTTTGTGAGTCAGGCTTTTCAACTCTGTTGCAAATTAAAACGAAGCAACGTAGTAGATTAGAGGTAGAAAATGACCTGCGTTGTGCCCTTTCAAGCACTCCTCCGCGTATCCCAGAATTGGCGAAGAAAAACAATCACAGGTTTCTCATTGACTGTAATCTTCATCTGAATAAAATTAATTTCACATTTACAATATCCTGGTATTCTATTGAACTTTTTGTTTATTGCATTATGCTTCAGTTTGGTCTGTTAAGTAATTCATTATAAATAAAAAAAAACTATTTTACTTTTATTCAAGTTTTATAAATCCATCAACATTTTCAATTGGCATTTAATTTGTAAAACTCCACTATAAAAATAATCCATGTAAAATTGTAAATGTATATGTACTAATATGGAAAAAATAAAGGATTTTCAGTATTATATGCATATTATTTGGAATGCACTTTTTGAGGCAGACAATCTTGGAAAGGAGGGGGGAATGACATTCTGACATATGGTGAAAGGGGTGCATGGGGCAAACAAGGTTGAGAACCACTGGTCTAGGAGATGTAAACAGAGAAACCAGATACCAGATGAACAACGATGTTATAGAGAAATCCGACTATGAGAAAGATTTAGGAGTAATGATAAGTAGGGATCTTAAAGCCAGTAAACAATGTGTATTTGTTCGCAACTTGGCCAACAAAGTACTTGGGTTCATACAAAGGAGTGTTAGTTACAAGACTAGCGAGGTCATCCTAAAACTATATCTTGCGCTTGTGAGACCTCACTTGGATTACGCAGTTCAATTTTGGTCACCGTACTACAGAATGGATATAGAATCTAGAGAAAGAATTCAGAGGAGAATGACAAGACTAATCCCGGGCATTAGGAACCTTGAGTACAGAGACAGGTTAAAGCATCTTAATTTGCACTCCTTCTAGAGACGTAGAGTGAGGGGCTATATGATAGAGGTGTATAAATGGAAGTCAGGGCTTAACAAAGGTGATATAACAAAGGTACTCAAACTATCCAACCAGGAGCGAACTCGTAACAATGGTTTTTTTATTAGACAAATTTCGATTTAGGTGCGAGATAGGTAAACATTGGTTTGGAAATAGAGTAGTGGATGAGTGGAACAAGTTACCAAACATCATCTTTACTCAAATACGCTGGATAGCTTCAAACAAAGGTTGGATGGAGATATGTGTGATAGGGGTTGGGTGTAAACGGGACTGCCCTATGGGCCAATAGGCCCGCTGCAGTTTCCTCCATGAGTATGTTATGTAATTTTTCTTTAACACCTGCATTAAATTCTTAACATAATATAACAATAACATAATCTTGACAAATATAGACCATTAGCGGCGTAAATTAAATATTAAATCATAGATTTAAAAATTACCAATTCCAATATATCGTAAATTAATGGGAATGGGAGGAACTATTAAGAGACCATTGTAGGTATTTGGTTAATTGAGGTTATTATGAAGGAGAGGTGATAGAAGAGTGAGAGACGCTGTGGGGAGTGAGAGAGGTAGTGGGAGAGGTTGTGAGAGTGAGAGAGGCTGTGGGGAGTGAGAGAGGTAGTGGGAGAGGTTGTGAGAGTGAGAGAGGCAGTAGGGAGTGAGAGAGTTAGTGGGAGAGGTAAGGAGAGAGGCTTGTGAGAGTGAGAGGCTGTGGGGAGAGAGGAGTGAGAGAGGCTGTGGGGAGTGAGAGAGGTGAGAGGCTGTGGGGAGAGGGAGGGTTGTGAGAGAGGCTGGAGAGAGAGAGGGAGAGGCTGAGTGAGAGGCAGTGGAAGAGCGAGGGAGAGGCTGTGAGAGTGGGAGAGGCAGTGGAAGAGCGAGGGAGAGGCTGTGAGAGTGAGAGAAACAGTGAAAGAGACAGTGGGAAGGCTGGGGAGACGTTGTAAGAGTGAGAGGGATGGGGAGAGGGTGTGAGAGTGAGAGAGATAGAGTGAGAGCTAAGGAGAGGCTGTGGGAGTGAGAGAGACAGAGGGAGAATTAGGGAGAGGATGAGAGAGAGAAAATAAGAGGGTGTGCGAGAGACAGTAAGAAACGCGTAATGAGACAGTAAAGTTGTGTGCGAGAGAGACGTTGAGAGAGTGAGAAAGCCAGAGAGATGATGCGAGAAACCCAGCTAGGGGGAGAGAGAGAGGAGTGAGAGAATGTGAGATAAGGTGAGAGAGAAACAATGAGAGGTATACCACCCCCAAGACGACGCCATCTTGATTTTTACATCCGCGAGGTGGCCAGCAGGTGAGGGTTGCCAACTCTCATAGATAGATAGATAGATAGATAGATAGGGTATAAAACTCCCTCTGTCTGTCTGTTTGTCCATTATATTTACTCTATAAACATACAACACCACGAACGCAAACAACAAACACTAGAGTCCGAGACATTACAAACAAACACAGAAACACACAAACTTACAAACACGTGCCACAGAGGAAAATAAACAAACGAATCACACATCACGAACACAAACAACAAATAATTCGGAAATTCACAGACAAACAAACACATCCATCCAGAACGTCACAGACAAACAAACACAAAAGTCAGGAGTTGTCAAATACAAAAAAAATGAAGCTCATAAGATGAAAATAAAAACAAATAAAGAAGAAAATAATCTATAAACATTAATAAACAACAAAAGACGAAAATTCATTTATTTGATCCCCACCAAAAACAAACAAACAAAGATTGCAAATTACATCAAACAAACAGACATTAACACAAGTTGTAAACAATGGACAAATAACTTTAATACATTTTACAAACTCATGTAAAGAACACAAGACTTCAACTTCCAAACATAAAACAAACAAAACAAACAAACAAACAAACATCAGACTCCACTTTGCCAACACCCAGCAGACAAATAGTAAACACCCTGCAAATTTACAAACAAAAATAAACTGTAAACAAGAACAGGTTTTCCCCTTTCTAGCGGACACAAGATGAGCGGTGTGAGGGAAGAGGAAGAAGAAGATAGTGAGAGAGAAGATGGAGGAGGTGGAGTGAGTGGAGTGAGTGAGAGGGAGAAAGAAAGAGGTGGAGTGAGTGGGTGGGGTGGAGCCATATCGAGGGAGAAAGGAGGAGCGAAGGAGAAACATAGGAAAGAGGGGGAAGGGAGGGTGGAGGTCCAATAGGGTCGGCCACTAATATTGGCGTCCGTTACCATGACAACCTGGCCCTGGCGACTCCCTCCTGCCTACACTGGCCGACCCTTGTATTGTCAAACTTTTTACACGCCCGCCTGAACATGGGGTCGAGGGAGGAAGTGCTGTGTTCAGTGTGAGCTCGTGTACACAGCAGCTGTCAGAAGGACCTGTGTTAATGTCTGGTTTTCTTTTGTGTTTGAGAGAAATTTGGGATCATCTGAAGACTTACCCTCAAGCTAATTTTACCTGAAGATTAACCACCCTATTGCTAACCTAACCTAACCTAACCTAACTAACCTTCAGGTGAAATAAGCTGAGTGGGCCGAATCTTCAGGTCATCCGAAATTCCGTCTGCGAAGAGAGGATGGTAGCGTTTGTTGTTGTTGTTGACTTATTGTCAAGGCTCATGGTTATACTTAAAGCGATGAGATATAGTGGATATCTTATGGATGATTCACTTATAAGGATGTCAGATTTATAGGAGCAATCAACCAATCAAAGAACCGTCCTCATATCTGAGGATTGGCGACCACAGTCCTCCACTCTAAACGTTCTCGAGCTGTTTTTACCAATCCTCCTAGGATTTGCATCTCTCTAGGGACCCAGATTTAATTTCATTCATCCATTCCAGCCTTCCCCTGTCCCTCCTACCCTCAACTTTGCCCATTAATATATCGGTTATTATCCCCTTTGTTATGAAGACCTGTGACAGTCTCTCCAGGAATGCTGTCACAGGTCACAGGTTCTTTCAAATTAAACTTTAAATTACCATTAAATTTCAGGATCATGATAAACAATGTGTAAATTATGTCAAATATAATATCGAAGAATTTCAATTTCACTACTGTATTAATATACATCACCCAACTCATATATCTTACATAATAAACAAAGGCACCCAACTAACATGGCATAACTAGACAACACAAGGAAACATAATTAGCTACCTGGCATGACAAACATATAACAATATATTGAGACAATGAAAAAGATAATACAACCTAACTTAACATATACTGGCAACATACTATACCCACAAAATACAGACAACACGTGCCAAATATAACCTACACTGGTAATATACTGTACTTCACTAACTAAAGATACGATTAATTCGTTAGACCGCCAAACAGGACATACGTGTATAATGAAAATATTCCTTTAAAGGAAAAATCATAACTTTACCTTCCCTTGCCATATAACATGGTACAACCACAGACAATACCTAAGTTCATTAAATCAAAGATCTAACAGGGTGAACCCTACAGCTTATTGCCGACGGTGGTCCTGCACTGGAGAGTGTGAGTACTCCGCCCCCTTCTTGACCGGCCCCACACACAACTAGAGACCTCCGAGTGCACTATACCTTTACTCCCTGCCAGTCCCTCACACGAGACTTACACCAACAGGCTTCCCGGTCTGGTACAATACACGCTCTAACACACACTCTACAGGGGAGATGTTGGATTATCTTATAACACGATAATATCTCATCTCCAGTGAAGTTCACACCGCGACCTCCTATCACCCTCTGCCGATCAGCCTGTCGGAAGCCACAACCTTGACTACCAGCAGAAATCTTTGCCAATCACGAGGGTTTCCTATATTACGTCATGAGTAACTGCGAAGCGCTCGTTTCCAACTGGCCCATGACACCCTCATTCCTAATTATAGGACTATGACCAAAGTATATCGTTTTTCTTTTTCTGTTCATTTCAAGTATTTCTCTTAACGTTTTTGTTAACCTGAGTACGTCTTCGTTTGTTTTCCTGTCAATGTAGCTTATTCTTAACATTCGCTTATAACACCACGTTTCAAAGGCCTCCAACCTCTTTCTGGTGTCTGACCCATACATCAGTCCTTGTCAAATATAGCTTTTCAGCAGCCTTTTTCTCAACTTGTAGTAAATATGCCTTTCCATTAGGCCCTTTCGATTATTAGATGCTGTTTTTTCTTGACCTCTTGTTTTGATTTCTTTCGCACAGAGTGCAGTAATGTTACTTCTCATATACACAACATTTTCCATTTCTTTAAGTTGCCTGTTGGCTCGCAGAATTTCTTATTTATTTATTTCCAATTTAGAAACAACCGTTACTTTCGTCTTTATAACATTAACTCTTAAGCCATATTCTTCACCTTTTTCCGCTAATGTATTAACCAGTTTTTGTAACGCCTCTTCACTATCCGTGGTAAGAGCAGCAGCATCTACATAGTGTTTATTGGATATTACTTTACCATTAACTTGTATTCCTTCATTTAAACTTATAACTTCTCTGATTAAGAATTCTGAATATATATTACTCCCTGTCTAACTTCAAACTAATTAGTAAGATCATTATTTACTAACACTGAAGCCTCCAGCTGCCAGTAAAGATTTTTTTTAGAATTCTAATATCTCCTTCACTAACGCCTAATTTTTTCAAGACCTCGATAAGTTTATTGTCCTTTACCTTATCAAAACTTTTTTTTTCAATATCAACAAAGCATATATATATAAATTTCTTGGGAACTCTAAATCCATTTTGATCGTCAGATAACTCACTTTCTATTCTAAATTGTATTCTACTTAAAATTATGTTTAATAAAACTTGGTTGGCATGATCTATTAAGCTTATTTTCTCTAAAGATGGTGCACTCTAAGGCTCCTGGCTTCTTAAATAATAATGCCAATTTAGATTTTTTAAATTACACATTTTAGTCAAACATTTTATCTCAGTCTTGTCCATTTGTTTTATAAATTATATATATATATATATATATATATATATATATATATATATATATATATATATATATATATATATATATACAAAGGAAAGAAGTGAAAATATATTATATATATATATATATATATATATATATATATATATATATATATATATATATATATATATATATATATATATATACACTAGCAGAATCGCCGCCCTCCGGGCGGCTCATCCGCTAGGCAACGGTACGACGCCACCCTCAGGGAGGCTCTACATTGTCTTACTGTTCAGTCCCCAAAACTCCTTCTTCCATCAATAGTTCATTAACGGTGATTGTAAGTTCCACCATGTTTTTCACTACAATGGTACAGCAAAGTATATTTTTTTAGCATTAAACTGTTATTATTTTATTGTCTAATCATCACTACATATAACACCACCCATCATCACTACATATAACATCATCCATCATCGCTACATATAACACCACCCATCATCACTACATATAACAACATCCATCATCACTACATATAACATCATCCATCATCATTACATATAAAACCATCCATCATCACTACATATAAAACCATCCATCATCACTACATATAATAACATCAATCATCACTACATATAACAACATCCATCATCACTACATATAACATTATCCATCATCACTACATATAAAACCATCCATCATCACTACATATAAAACCATCCATCATTACTACATATAACACCATACATCATCACTACATATAATAACATCCATCATCACTACATATAACATTATCCATCATCACTACATATAAAACCATCCATCATCACCACATATAACACCATCCATCATCACTACATATAACACCATCCATCATCACTACATATAACAACGATAACATCATCCATCATCACTACATATCAAACCATCACTACATATAACACCATCCATCATCACTACATATAACATCATCCATCATCCATCATCACTACCATCCATCATCACTACATATAACACCATCCATCATCACTACATATAACATCATCCATCATCACTACATATAACACCACCCATCACCATCATCATCATCATCACTCCATATAACACCATCCATCATCTTTACATATAACAACATCCATCATCGCTACATATAACACCACCCATCATCACTACATATAACAACATCCATCATCACTACATATAACATCATCCATCATCACTACATATAAAACCATCCATCATCACTACATATAAAACCATCCATCATCACTACATATAATAACATCCATCATCACTACATATAACAACATCCATCATCACTACATATAACATTTTCCATCATCACTACATATAAAACCATCCATCATCACTACATACCATCATCATCACTACATATAACACATCCATCATCACTAACAATGATAACATCATCCATCATCACTGCATATCAAACCATCAATCATCATCACTACATATAACACATCCATCATCACTACATATAACATCATCCATCATCACTACATATAACACCACCCATCATCACTACATATAACATCATCATCCATCATCACTACATATAACACCATCCATCATCTTTACATATAACAACATCCATCATCGCTACATATAACACCACCCATCATCACTACATATAACAACATCCATCATCACTACATATAACATCATCCATCATCACTACATATAAAACCATCCATCATCACTACATATAAAACCATCCATCATCACTACATATAATAACATCCATCATCACTACATATAACAACATCCATCATCACTACATATAACATTTTCCATCATCACTACATATAAAACCATCCATCATCACTACATATAACACCATACATCATCACTACATATCATAACATCCATCATCACTACATATAACATCATCCATCATCACTGCATATCAAACCATCCCCTCATCACTACATATAACACCATCCATCATCACTACATATAACATCATCCATCATCACTACATATAACACCACCCATCATCACTACATATAACAACATCCATCTTCACTACATATAACATCATCCATCATCACTACAAATAACACCACCCATCATCATTACATATAACATCATCATCCATCATCACTACATATAACACCATCCATCATCACTATAGATCGGTAAAGTAGTTTCCGAGATTCTCGTGCGGACACACAAACACACAGACATACTTCTTTGTTTTATATATATAGAAGATATATATGTATTTCGTGTAATGACTAGTCAACTTGTGTAATGTAAAAAAAAATAATTTAATTTAACTTAGCAAGCCAATTGTATGCTATCTTTATCAAGCCTAGCCTACCATAGTTAGTCGTGGTCACGTTAGAATAGGTTAGGTTAGGTTAGGCTAGGTAGGTTTCATTAGGATACCTAACTTAACCTAACCAAAACTGATATTGCCTAACCTAACCAATCTAATGTTAGGTTTAAGTTAAGCTAGGTTAGGTTAGGTAAGGATAGGATAAAATAGGTTTGGATAGGTTAAAATTAGATTAAGTTAGTTTACATTACACAATATGACTAGTCATTTCACTTAATTTGTTTAATCTTTCTGTAGAGTTCATAAGTTATGCCTTCTGTTATCATTTTCAATCTCCTTGCATTTCTTGGCCTGTCTACAGTCTTTTGATTTATTTTTTTAAAGCTTTTAAGTATGTCTCACTTCGTTTGACCTTATTTCTTCGTCCAATATCTTTAAAATTTCACTTGTTATCCACTCACTTTTAGTCTCGTTCCTCCTATGCCTACGATTTTCCCAAGTCTCTAACATTACTCCTTTGTAATTATTAAATTGTTTTCCTGGTTCTTGCACATCAAAGTTACCATCTAGCAACAATGAAAAAAATAAAAAAATCGGTTTCCATTCCATATTCTATCCCTGTCCCTGTTTTGAGCTTCCCCAAATCCCATTTGATTTTGTCCATAGTTTTATTTTTAATATTTTGAAGTTTTAGTCTCACTAAGCTCTTTCCTGGGAGGTGATCTGACCACAATCTGCCCCTGGATAGGTCTTGTTTTGCTAACAAAAGACAATTAATATTTCTCCTCTCTCATTTCTATTACCCAACCCATGTGGCCTTACTTCTGGTGCTAACTCAACTGTTGCGTTAAAATCACCCATTATAATAAGACATTCATTAAACTTTACGATGTCTTTTACTTTCTTTAAATCTTCATAAAGTTTTAAGACTTCATCTTCACTATCACTCGTTGGTTCATAAACCTGTATTATTACCAAGTCCCGGGGTTTAGCGTTAAACTTGACTAACAAAACTCTATCTCACACTGCCCAATATCCCTTTACACAGCTGCTCAACTTCTGGTTTACAAGAACACCAACACCTCTCTCATGTTTTTTACCACCTGAATATATGAAGTAAAAATCTTCACCACTAAAGTTATTCGAACCTGTCCATCTTACTTCACTTAATAGCAGAATGTTCCTATATTGATTTTGTGTTTGTTCATTATTAATTTTTCCATAGTTGTGTTTAATGTCCAAGGCTTTGTTTTGCTCAGACAGTACTTGTTAGCTCTCGGTGGCACACTGCCCGCAAGCACGGGAGGCAACGTGGTTGGATCTTTAGGTGACTTTTTTTTTAATTGATTTGTAGGAATATTACCTACGCGGACCTTAAGCTAAAATGCTGGTCCACCCACTGCTGGGATAAAACACCAGCGTCTTTTTGATTAAATGCACATCTCCTAGTGTGGGGGGGGGGGATGCTTGGTAAGAAACTGTAGGGTTTCTTGAGAGTGGTTGGTGGTTAGCTTTCTGGCAACCTTCTCTGCTGTGATAGGGGTTTGTATGTTTCTCCTAGCTAATTGTGTTCCAGGGCACTCTATAAGGTAGTGCTTCAGTGTGTTTTCTGCTCCGCTGTCACAGGTCTTGCATATGCGCTGCTCTGCTGGTGTTGTTACAATTATTTCCCAAATGCATGGGTATCCCAGTCTCAGTCGGTGGAATTTGACTTCTTCCCTTCTTGTTATATTCTTCATGAGTGGTGGTCTCTCATAGTTCGTGACCAGATAGTACCACCTGGCCGATCGTGATACTGGTGTTAACCTTCTGTGTTTCTCTATTTTCCACTGGGCGGTTCGTGTTATTGTTGTCTTCTTTATCTGCTCCTGACTGGGCGGGATGTTCATCTCATTGTTTCACTGTTCTAACGCAGCCTTGGCAGCAGCATCAGCTCGTTCATTCCCTGGGATTCCGATATGACTGGGCACCCAGTTAATGATAACTTGCCGATCTTGTAGTTTTAAACCTTGCAGTAGTCCAATAACGGATGTTCTGAGATGAATGTTGTCTCTATGCTTTCTGCATTGTAGTGCTTCAATAGCACATCGCGAGTCAGTGTGTATTACAATGCCTTGTTGACTGTTTACGGAAGCGTGTCTTAGGGCTTCAAGTATGGCAGCTAGCTCAATTTGCAAAGTAGAGCATCCATCTGAAGTTTTCCAAAGGGACGTGTTACCTCCTTCTATAGTGAAGGCTGCTCCTGCCTTCGTACTGGTGGTCTCTACAGAACCGTCTGTGTAATACACTGAACTATTGTGAGGTGTTAGAGCCTTCATGTTTCTCTCTGCTATCTGTGGGAGCTCATGTGGGTTACAGTCAGCCTTTCTTGTCCCAGTTTGTAGAATGTTGAAAACTGCTGGCGGGGACCCCCACGGTGCTGGGGTGCCATAGTCTGGACTCATTGTATCAGATCCTTTGCTGAGGATTGTGTCTTTCAATTTCAGTCGATTTACAGCGTCAGCTGCGCACAATAGCCATGTTTTCTTGTTAAAGACATCTCTGTTAAGGTTCAGTGCTCGTAAGAGTCCATTCTTGATGTCACCCTCCCGAGCCCTGGTAATCAGTTTTGTTGCAAAGCACGCTGTTAATCGTTCCGCTCTGGTTTGGAGAGATGTGAGACCTGTCTCCATGTGTAAGTTTTCAATTTTTGTCCACATAGGTGCCTTGACAATGGCTCTCATAGCGTTATTCTGGGCAACTTCTAATTTCGCCCACTGCCCCTCAGACAGTGTGTTAAGAGCCGGTGTCGCATAGTCTGTTAATGATCGAATGGCGTGTATATATAGCGTTCTTAGGACTACATGTCCCGCACCCACCTTGGGTCCTGTCATGGCTCTCATCATGTTGACTCTCTTGCCTATTCGGTCTCTTAGATAGTTTATCTCAGTGTCAAATTTGAGGCGTTTGTCAATCCAGATGCCCAGGTATTTGTATACATTGACCCATTGTAGGGCAATACCTTGTATTTGAAGTTGTGTCACCGGCTCATTGTGTCCAAACCTCATGGCTTTCGATTTGGGGATTGATATCTTGAGCCCGAGCCTCATACATTCTTCACTGATGAGGTCTAGTGCTCTTTGGACTTTGCCGATTTGGTTTCTGCCTTTTACTATCAGTGCTAAGTCGTCAGCATAGCACAGCAGTCTGGTACCCTCCTGAAAGGGGAGCCGACACAAGTTTTCCATGAGGATGTTGAAGAGAGTTGGACTAAGAACTCCTCCTTGTGGTGTGCCATTTTCCAGTCTTTGCTGACCTGAGACTTGTCCTTGACAAGTAACTCTTGCTGTTCTGTTTTGGAGATAGTCAGCAATCCAAGCCAGTAGGTATCCTTTGACGCCTTTCCGGGCCAGAGTGGTTACAATGGCCTGTGCATTTGCCAGCTCAAATGCTTTCTCTAGATCAAGGAATACTACGATTGCCTTATTTTGACCAATCGATCCCAGGAGAGTGGCCAAACTGTGTGCAGTGCTGAGACCTTTGGTGAATCCAAAGATATTGTGGTGAAGTGGTCCAATTTTCCAGAGGAGTCGTGTAAGGACCATCCTTTCGGCGGTTTTGCCGATGCATGCTGTTAGTGATATTGGTCTGAAATTCGGGGGATCATTGGGTTTGGGAATAGGAACAATGTTTGCTCCTTTCCAAGCTGACGGGAGTTTGCCTGCTGACCATGATGCGTTTATAACTGTTATGAGAGCAAGTTCACCAGCAAGTCCTGCATTGCTGAGCAATGAATAGGTTATACCATCACTGCCAGGAGCGGTGTCTTTGCTTGTTTTCCTGGCCCTTCTGATTTCGTCTATAGTAAACAGACAGTCTGTAGTGTCAGCTTGTTCAATTGCATGTCTGACTACTACTTCTCTCTCCAGTTGTACTTGCTGTAGATGAAGTCTTATTTCAGGAGGTAGTTGAGCTGATGACGAGCGTTCTGCAAAGTGCTCTGCCAAGCGATTTGCTTCCTGTAGTGGCTGGGGGTGGGCTGGAGATCTGGGCAATTTTCCTGTTGCTATCCTGAGTTTTCTCCAGAGTTCACTCAGGCTGGTGTGTGCATTAAAGGTTGCGCACCACTCGAGCCATTTGTCTTCCCTAATTTTCTGAGTAATTTGACGAGCATGTTGAACAGCAGCTCTCAAGAGTTTCACTCCCTCAGGGGAAGGGTATTGTCGGAGATGTCTTCTGAATGTGTTGATTCTGTGATTCTGTTCTCTCACTTCGTCATTGTAGAACCAGTTGTCTTTGTGGTGTCTATTTGTAGGGTTTGTTTTTGGTATTGCTTCCTCTGCTGCTTGTTGTATGGCACCAGTAAGGTCCTGGTTTAGTTGGTCAATATCTTCTGCTGGTTCATAGTTCGAAAACCATTTTTGGAGTTCATCTCGATATAATTTCCAATTTGCTTTCTTGGTATTCCATCTGGGTGGCTGACGTGGGGGAGGAGGGAGTAGTTCCATTCTCAAAGTAGTTGTCGTTGCAAAGTGGTCACTGGTCAGTTCATCATCTATCTCCCACTGAGCTCCTGGAACGAGCTCAGTGGAGATGAATGTGAGGTCCAATGTTCTTCCCAGTATGTGTGTTGGTTCCCCAGTATTAATGAGCGTTATTTCTGGAACATCTGTCAGCAGTTCCACTAGGTGACGACCATCCAGGTTCATTCTTGTGGTCGAATTGATCAATGGATGGTGGGCATTGAAGTCCCCAGCAATGAGCACAAGTTCCTGTGTTGCTTGTGTCAGTAGTTCACCGTCTTCTAGTCGTTTGGTAGGCGGTTTATAGATATTGTATACTACAAGACTGTCGTTTGCCAGGTGTATCCGAACAGCTTGTGCCTCTACTCCATCTCCACAGTGAACTGGTTCTACTTCTGAACTGGGGATGGTCGCCCTGACGAGATTTAGGTGACGATGACCCAACAGGAACGCCCGAAAATCTGTTATTGTGTCTGTTCATGGTTGTTCAAGGGCGAGAGGTGAAGTTATTGAGAATGAATTTCCGAAACCTTTTCTCAACAGAAGACTAATTAACGGAGAGGAAAAGTTGGGAATGAACTATGGGGTGTAGAGGCCGCTCATGCCTCACTCAGGTAAAGAATCAGCCCATCAACTGTGAAGAATTGAATTTATGTGTTTAGCGCAAGCTAAAAATCATCGGGTTTGTAGTCTATTCACGCACAAAGATTTAAGATTCCTTGGATGTTCACGTACAAAAATGAAACATTCACAAGATAATCACGTACACTAGGTCAAGATCCAGGGATAAATTACGTACAGTGATATGTCCCGGAACACTCACTTATAAGTAAATGAGGTTCAACGAACTATTACATCGCCACCAGTATAAATTTCTACCAGCAGTATGAGTCTTCCTCAGACATCAACTCCCTATAAGGATGTTTCACAGTACAACATCCTCTCTTATCGTCTGTTAATGTTTGTAGAAATTAACTTTAGTTCGGTTCCCGAAGTAGTCTCACCCTAAAGTTCGTGAACTCTCCCAGCCAGCTATTGCTACACTGCCTGCTTCAGATGTTTGAAACTGTCTCAGTACCAACCAGAACATAAAACTGATACAAATGAATCTACAGATTCGAAGTAACAAACTCAGGTTCATACATCTGAAGCAGGCGGTGCAGCAATAGCTGGCTGGGAGAGTTAACGAACTTTAGGGTGAGACTATACAAGTGGGTGCCATAGGCCTGAGGACATGTTTGAGAGAGCGCGAACATAACCTCTTGAGCACACAGGGAGGCATTATAGTCGGCACTGTACTCGACTACTATCACTTCCCCAGCGGTAAAATTAGGAACCATTCATAGCTCGGTGGTGGACTCGGGTGCCACGAACGTGAGCCAGCGAATATCAGGTCAGGAAGCGAGAGTTGTTTCCACTTGAAGGAGGGACGAGTTAATTTTTCTTGACACCCTTCCTCGCTCATTCTACATATGAACACGTCAGAGCACCGCCGTGCACCCCAGACGAGCTACACCTCACCCACAGTAGTGGAGAAACTTGTTATATTAGGTAAATCCCTTTACCATTTAGTGGTAATGGAGCGAAACCTAAGAGTATTCCTTTATTATTGGACACAAGTACATTAGTATACCATCAAAAAGTATACCATTTTGAGTATACCAGTATGCTAGTATGTCAGTATGAGTATACCAGTATGCTAGTATACTAGTATGCTAGTATAATAGAATGTTAGTTTGCCAATATGAGTATATTAGTATGCTAGTATGCCAGCATGAGTATACCAGTATGCTAGTATACTAGTATACTAGTATGCTAATATGCCAGTATGAGTATACCAGTATGCTATAATAGAATAGTTTGCCAATATGAGTATATATATGCTAGTATGCCAGCATGAGTATACCAGTATGCTAGTATACTAGTATACCAATATGAGTATATTAGTATGCTAATATGCTAGTATACTAGTATGCTAGTATGCCAGTATGAGTATACCAGAATGCCAGTATACTATAGTATGCCAGTATGCCAGTATGCCAGGGTATACCAGTATGCCAGTATGCCAGTATGAGTATACCAGTATGCCAGTGTGCTAGTATGAGTATACCAGTATAACACGGGGTTGTCTCCCCCAGAAGTACCGACTACAGGACGCTGGTGCAGGAGGGTCGTCACAACCACCCACGCCGGACCTGCAGCAGCAGCAACAGCAGCAGCAGCAGTTCGCCGCAGCCGCTGCAGCCGCCTCTACTAGCACCTCTACAGCACCCCTGCCCAACCCGCAATCTGGTGCAGCAGCTGCAGCAGTAGCAGCAGCGGCAGCAGCAGCGTCAGCGCCACCAGCTCCTACTGCTGCCGCTGCTGTGTCTGCTGCCACTCACGCCGGGGTGTGTTCCTCACCAGTAGCCTCACAGCAGCAACAGGCGCAACAACAGCAGCAATCACAGCAACAGCAGCAACAGCAACCTGTGTCTCACTCTTCCAAGACTGATGAGAAGGTTAGTGTGTGTGTGTGTACAGCCACTGTGTAGCACAGGGAGTTACACCTTCTGACCCTTATTAGTCCATCTCTTTGATGTTCATTTACTCACCCCCCTCTCTCTCTCTCTCTCTCTCTCTCTCTCTCTCTCTCTCTCTCTCTCTCTCTCTTTCTTTTCTTCAGTCTTTCATACGTCAATATAATATTAAAAATTAAGGTTTATTGAGTGAATTATAACCATGGCATTAACTATAATATATTACATGTTAAATCTAATGTAGATTAAGTCATTATTGTGACTTTGACATAACTTTGAATTAAAGAATTGTTACAGTTTAGGAGAAAGTCGGTAGTTAAGATCATCACCATATCTTTCATTACCATTTGTCGTAATTAAACACAAGTAATATTTCTTGAGCACAGTGTAGCCAGGGTGAGTGTTGTGCTTGTCTACCATCAGTACACATGTTCTATACCCTCCAGCCCTTAGCCCCTCCCTCCCATTATACTCCCGAGTGGTATAGTCAGATTGTGCCCCCCCCTTCCCCAAGCAATATAAACAGGCTACATCTGTCTTCCATCCTCCCCTCCCCACCGTGCAGTATAGCCAGTCTCTTCACCCCTTCCCTCTATTTTATCCCCAAGTAATACAGAGGCGGCGGTCGATTGGATACAGCCCTCGACTCCTGTTCCAGGGGTCGATAATTCGATTCCCGGGCGCTTCCGGTTTACACACCTGTAAATTAACAACTTGGGGAAGTTAATGCAGTCGAGAGCAGCACCGGCCATGCTGCCTCCTTGTGTCGCGAAGGTTTACTATACATTGTACTGCATCCACACTGTCTCTAACGGGCAGCCTTGCTTATTGGACTCACTTTCTTTGGATATAGCCAGATAATTTGTCTCTACCCCCCCATTTGTTCATGACGACAAAGTTTAGCCAGACCATCTTTCTTTCTCCCTTCTATGAACTGAAATATCTCTACTCCCTCCCAACATCCCTCCCCCTTACAGCCTTCCCTCTCCCTCACAACTGCCCTCTTCCCTCACAACCGCTCTCCTCCTTCACAGCCCTCCTCCTCCCTCATAACCACTACATCTTTCACAGCCCTCCTCCTCCCTCACAGCCCTCCTCCTCCTCCTCCCTCACAGCCTCCTCCTCCTCCCTCACAGCCCTCCTCCCTCTCCCTCACATTTCACCGTCATGCAGTACACCCAGGAGTGAGCCTGACTGTAGTATCATCGCCAGGGGGAGCAGCAACACGCGGACGCCCACTACATCTCCGCCAACTGTGTAGTGTTGACGTACTTCAGCGGGGATCTGGCCACCGCTGTCGATGAGCACTTCTCCCGCGCCCTCACACAGTCCTTCACCAAGTCCAGCAAAGGTGAGTACATACCCAAGCCACAGTACGGGAATAGGAAGGGTATGACGGGCTTATTGGGGGTTAACTAATGAATACGGATCCAAGATGAGTACGGATTTGGTGAGAGTACAAGGAAAAGTACGAACCTACGGATAGTGTGGGCCCTTAGCGGGGGTCTGCAGCCATAGACAGAATATGAAAGAGACAGATAGAAATAATGATAATAACAGAGACAGAAAAAGAGAGGGGAGGAGGAAGAGAAAGAGTAAAGAATCGCAATACATCTCTATACAGCAAGAGAGAGGTGAATGATGCTGGTGGGGTGACTGACACAGGTGAGAGGAGGACCCCCACCACCCACATCCCCACCAATACCACCCCACCCCACCACCTCTACCCCTAACACAATGACAAACTCCACATACCACCATCACCACCTGCATCACCATCATCCTCTTCACTACCCCACCACCACTATCCTCACCACCACCTGCATCTCCACCACCCCCATCACCACCTGCACCACCAACATCCCCACCACCACCTATATCACTACCACCTATATTACCACCACCCCCACCACCATCCCCAAACACCACTACCATTACCACTATCCCAACCACCAACCACATCACCATTACCGCCACATGTATCCCCACCACCACCATCACCACTATCCCCTATCCATCCTCACCACCACCAGGTTGCATCATGGTACCATGATCGATTCCATTAAGTTAAACATGCCGTCGTCACAGGCACTATGCCGGGGGCATCGCGGAGGCAGGTCAGACCACTCCTAGATTAGTTGTGGAAGGTCCCGAACCGGTCAGACTTTTCCCAGACCATTGAAGGCCACTTTCAGACCAGATAAATCTCAGGGCAGGTCAGAACATTCCCAGAGAACAGTTTCTAGACGGGACCAAACTATACATAATACAGGTATGTAAATATTGGTAATCATTAAGGTGAATCGAACAAGGATAATCAACAACGAGTTTATATCAGACCAGAGCACTTTCTTGAGTGGGCGAAACCAGTTGACTCCCAGGCCAGACCAAACTACACCTAGATCAAACCAGAGGAAGGAAAATGGTCCTTAGGGCATTATTAACACTATCTAGCAGGAACAAGACAAATTTCTCCCACTACCTAATAAATGCAGGTGCCTAGTTGGAGAGGTATACCTATCAGAAACAGTGTCCATCAGGCACAGTACCTAGGAGAAGCAGTACCTAGCTTAATCAATACTTAGCATAATCAATACCAAGCAGAAGCAATACCTAGGAAAAGTGGTACTTAGCAGACCCATGACAACAACAAGGGGTCCCCCGTGGCGCAGGAGGGGGGTGGGAGGGAAGGGTCAGGTTCCCACAGAGCCGCCTCTCATAACATGGGATTACCTGGAGTCACCTGATGGCTTCATTAGATTACCAACCTGACGCTGGTGATGGCTCCTCTATGACGACCCGACCCCATCCTGGAGAGAGAGAGAGAGAGAGAGATTTTTGTGTGTTTGTCTTTCTCTTTCATTACAATTTTCTCATTTCAGATCTTAACATTACATTACCATTATATATTCTTTCATTTATTTACCCTAACTCTCCTTTTCATCTTAATAGTATCTAAAATCTCTCTCTCTCTCTCTCTCTCTCTCTCTCTCTCTCTCTCTCTCTCTCTCTCTCTCTCTCTCTCTCAAAAACGACTCCCCATATAGCCCCTCTCTCACTATCTTCCGCCTGGACGCGCACCTCGTAATGTTCTCCCACAACAATAGGGATTACAATCTCCCTCCCTAAATGGGATTTACCGAAGGGGATTTACCGAGCGAGGGAGTTTATAATCTAGTGTTGATGACATTGGCACTACCTGTGATTATTGCTGCCACGTGTCGGTAAATGATCTCTAAGGGAGGGAGGGAGGGAGAGAAAAAGAGGGTGGGAAAGAGGAAGGGTGTGTGAGAAGGTAGGAGGGACAGATAAAGGTTTTGTAGGAGAGAGGGAATAGGGGGTGGGTTTGGAAGGGGAGGTATGGAAGGAGGGTGAGGAGGAGGGTTGGTTTGGAGGGTGGGAGGGAGGGTAGGAGGGACAGATCGAGGTTGCGTAGGAAGGAGAGAAGGAGGGAGGGTAGGAAGGAGTGAGGATGGGGGTTTGAAATGATGGAATATATGGTGGATGGGAAGAAGGTGGAGGTGGAAATGAGAAAGTAAGAGAAAGGGAGAGAAGAAATAATTGAGATAAGGGAGAGAAGCAAGTGGAAATAAATGGTAGACAGGGAGAAGAGAAGAAGATTAGAAGAATAAGAAAGAAGGTGAATAATAAATAGATAAAAAGAAAATAATGGACAGGTGAAATATTTATGGTAGAGTGAAAGTGGAGAGAGAGAGAGAGAGAGAGAGAGAGAGAGAGAGAGAGAGAGAGAGAGAGCAGAAAACAAGAGAGAGAGAAACAGAGAGAGAGAGAGAGAGAGAGAGAGAGAGAGAGAGAAAACCAGGAAAGTTTGAGAGAGGAAACAACAATAGTAAAGAATTGAAGAAAAAATGAAAAGGGGAAACAATTGATAGAAGGGGAAGATGGAAAGGGAAGAGAAGGATGGAATGTGAGAGAGGGGAGGTGCTGGGGGTCGAGGAAATGAATAAAAAGAAAAAGGGAGTATTGTGGGACAGAAGAGAAGGGAGGGAGAGGGTAGGACTCCACGAATGACCAGAGAACAGAGAAAGAACAAAATATATGAAGAGGATTTAAATCCGGTTTTGCTTATGTGTTTGTGATTATTGTATTATTTTTTTACCAACTTTTCTTTCATTTTCTTTTCTTTTTACTTTTTTATCGTTTTTTTTTCTTCATATCATTTTGTAATTGTCGTATTTCCTTAGATTCTTCTCCTTCTAATTTTTTTTGTTTCTTGTTCTTCTTGTTTTTGTTCTTGTTTTTTCTTGTTCTTCTTGCTGTTACTGGTCTTGTTTTACTTGTTCTTGTTCTTTTTGTTCTTTTTGTTCTTCGGGTTCTTCTTGGTCTTCTTGTTCTTGGTGTTGCTCTTCTTGTTCGGGTTCTTCTTGGTTACGTGAACACTGTGATTAGTATGTGTATTGTTCTTATTCCTGTTCTTATGCTCATTCGCTTTGTCTTTTATTTAATCTTTTTTCCTTCCCTTGTCCGAGTCTTCTTCATTTTCTCATTCTTATTCTCATGATATCTCTCTTTGGAATTTTTTTTTGTTTCCTTTATGTCATCTACTTATTCATATTCTTCTTTGAATTGGTTATTTTTATTTTCGTTGTTGATATTTTTATTATAATTATAATAATAATAATAATTATTATTTATATTTAAATTATTATTATTATTATTATTATTATTATTATTCCACTGTTATAACCTAGCCTGTTTTCTGAATGGTTTTGTATTATATATATATATATATATATATATATATATATATATATATATATATATATATATATATATATATATATATATATATATATATATATATATATATATATAGACTAAAACAATGACGTATTAAGTTCAAGGTATTTTTTTTTATAATCGATGTATCTGTTACGTTATTCGTTTAATTGTTTTTCTGTGGCACCTGTAAGGTAGACCGGCTGGGTCTGGCCGAGTGGGTCCGGTCCACCACAGATTTACTGCCATAAGGTCGGCCATATTATTGTCCCGCCAGATCGGAATCTATTCTTTCGTTTTCAACTGCACAGTCGAAGGATCTGATACCATGACCTCTCTCACGCCCGCCGTTTTTGTTTGTTTATAGCGGCAATAATTGTGTGTATCTTGTATCTATAGTTCATGGAATTCAACACTATAGGGGTGTGAGAGGTGTGCGGTGACTTTAGGCTGAACAATGATATTTGGAAACAGATGAATGTAGCAATAAGAGAGAGACGGGTACGTGTTGGCCGCGGGGCCCGGAGGTAGATAAGGCCGGCTTTACTGCCTTATAATTTGGAAACGTAGCATTTATGGGCGTGCTTCTGATAGTTTATGTAAGCCTAAATCTTGTTCGCGAACAGGGTGGCATCGCGTGTTCAGTCACTGCGGCTCCGAGCTTTTATGGTCCCCGTCTTGGGCCTGTTTTTGTCCTGTAAACGATGTCTTATTTTATTCTAATGTGTTTATTATACTAAATAAAAAAGGAAAACTGGAGGCGGTGGCCAGGTTGTGGTGTATCTATCGAGGCTGTAGCGGCGACCGAAACCTAAAGTGAAAACAAAATATAAACTTTTCTTGGGGCTGACAACCTCGCGCCTCCATTTGGTGGTGGTCTGAGGCTCATTCACTGAACCGGATGATGGTGTGTGAGGTGGAGGAGGAGGGAGACGGTGCTAGGCCAGGGAGAGGATGAGGAGGAGGAGGGAGTGTGATGGTGAGGCGTTAAGCTATGGAGAGAAGAAGGTGAAGGAAGGCGAGGGTGAGATGCTAGGCTAGGGAGAGGAGGAAGAGGGAGAAAGGGGGATACTTGGGTGAGGAAAAGGGAGGGAGAAAGTCCTGGATGAGGAAAAGAGAGGGAGTTAGATATTAGGGTTGGAAAAGGAGAAGGAAGAGTAAAGGGAGATATACCTGGGAGAGGGAGAAGGGAAGGGAAAGACCGGAGAGAAAAGGAAGAAGAGGGGAGAGATTTTTAGTCGGGAGTAGGGAGAGGGAGTGGTCAGGGCCGCATCAAAACAATCTAGGGCCCCCGGCACTTTATCGAGAGGGGCCCCCCCTTATCCCATCCCCCGTTTTTTTTTCAAGAAAAAGACGAAAATTTCAAATAAAGGTAGTTTATTTAATGATTTTTTTTGTGAAATAAACTTGTAAAATAATAAACTATAAGGCCATTTCAAGTGTTTTCTCTGTAAGTTTTAAGTTGCATACCAGCAGTCGTACTCAGATTACTCGGAAACCAAAATTTATCTTTCAATAAAATAAAATCTGACAATATAGTAGTAATCACAATGTCTGATTTTAATTCATTTATTGGAAGAAACAACTGTATCTAGATGAAGTACTTTATAGATGTATTTAACTAAATGTTAGCCTTTTGAGCTTTCATAGCAGCAAATTGGGAAACCACATCTTTAAAGTCAATCACACGTGTTAAATCGCTTTCAATGGACATGATGGCAAGGCAGTTCAGCTTATCTTGGCTCACTGTAGCACGCCTTTCACTTTTCACCAGTTTAATTTTTGAGAAGCTACGTTCTGCTTCACACACTGTGACATGCAATGACAGAAATATTCTCAAAGCTATCCTGGCATTTGGAAAAGTTGCTTCCAAATTCTGATGATTTATGAACTTGAGCATCGACAGTGGTGAATCCATTTTCTCTTTCAAACTGATCATAAAAATTTTCAAATTCATCAGCACAATCAGAATCAAAATCGTCTCTGTATTTTAATGTGAGATGGCAAACGCTCTGAGAAACATTTTAGAAATGCAAAATCATCTGCTAATCCTCTATAAGCTTCTTTACGTTGTGCAAGACAAGTCCGCAGTTTATCTATGATTAGAGTGAAAGTTTGCACTCTGAACATCTCACCTGGGGATACTGTGAATTCTTCACCTGGTGATTTACTTTCATCAAAATATCTCTTTCGTTTTCTCTGACGTTTTTCTTCATATTGATAATGTTGGTTTGTGCATGGCATAGTGTTTTTGCATCATCTTCAATCTCGTCAAATTTTTCACGCAGTTTCTCAGTGAACTCCTCTAAAGACTCAAGCAGAGTTAGGCTCACTTTATCGAACCAAATAAGTATTCTATTCCACAATTTTGCCATGAAACCTAGGCCAGCAATTAATCCATTTGCCACAGTCTTTCAGGATTTCATATAGGCTTTTATAGTTCAGGCACTATGCTTTTGTAGCCTCAACATGGCAAGATCATCACGTAGTTGACAAGCGTTTTAAAGTTAAAATCTTGTTGTTTTCATTTGGAGTGAAACCCTTTGTCAAGATAGCCCAACGATGTGTTGATCCTGAGCACAACAACTAACACTATGTACTCCTACCATGTTCAGTGAATGGGCAGCACGTCGTACATATCAATGAGATTATGTACCATCATATTTCCCAGACATATGGCAGCATTATCGTACGATTGTCCACGACAATTTTGAACATCTATGTTCAATTCATTCAATGTGTCCAGGACCTTATCACACATATTTTCTCCTGTGTAACTACTGATGGGAAGGTAAAGTAAAAAACGATCCACTGCTTCACCAGACGAAGAAACATACCGAATAGTGAATGCAAGTTGGTCAGTTCTTGAGGTATCGGGTGTAGAATCTAAACATAAGGAGTAGTATTTTGCACTCTGAATCTCTTTGCAAACAGTTGACAAAACCTTTTTTCCCATTAACAAAATGAGTTCATCACAAATGGTGGAGCTCAAGTAACTTGGATTTCCTTTGCTTTTATTTCCAAACCGTGAAATGTGTTCAGCCGGAAATGGATCAAACTTGCATATTAGTACAAGAATACCTAGGAAGTTACCATAATGGGGTGATCCTATGACTTGATCAGATCCTCTGAACGCTAATCCACGCTCACTCAAAAACTTTATTACTTTTACCAAACGCAAAAGTATTGAATGCCAATATTTCCTCTCATTTTCAATTTGATGACGGAGTCCGCTGGCCAATACAATTAACGATTTTTGATCGCTGTACAAAGGCTAGAGTTGTTTTTCTGGGATCCACTGAACATTCGTGTTCCCCAAGAGCTCTGCTGGTGTGTGCCCAGTCATTGAAACCATGCACAAATGGTGAACTTGTAGATGTACTGGAGAAGAGCAAACATGTGAAACAGCAGAGTTTTCCTTGTGATTTAGAGAAGAATAACCATTCTCTCTTTACTGATTCGCCATTACTCAAAGTTCTGAAGATTGCAGATTTAGGGAGGAAACGGCGTTTCTGATGCTCACCTGAATCATACGTTCTTAATGTTCCTTTAAACTCAGAGTCATGATGCTGACAGGTATCTGGCCCAGCCTTTGACCAGTAAATTTGAAGTTCCTGTGATATTGGTCTTCTCCATTTCCCAGGACCAGTTTCAATGTACTGAATATCATGCCGTTTAATTTCATCACTTTTCTATAATTGATCAGTTGTATGTGTAGCAGACGAGGTACTACAGCCAGGTAAGTCATCTTCCTTTAGTTGGTCAGTTGTAGGTGTAACATCGGCAGACGAGGTACTACAGTGTGGCAAGTCTCCTTTTCTCATTTTGGTTTATATGTTCAAAAAATCAAGTAAATTTTCTTATTTTTTTAAGTTCAGCAGAATACTGTTGTTGTTTTTGTTTTCTGGCATTGCACTTAGCAGCTCCACTTAAACCTTTGTCACTCATTATTTTAATAACTGAAACTGAAAGCCTGAAATGCAGAAAATAATATGATAAATAACAAATTCACAAATTTCATGCATTGGTAAACTGGTAGATATTTGCAGTTCACCAAATTCACGTTATACCTTAACTCTAAAGCATAGAATCATAATCACCCAATGCCCAGTAACCTTAGTAAAGACATAAAATCCAATGATAAATATGAATCAATGAGTGCCACGCCGAGCAGCTCTCACATACCACACCCAAGCAGATACGTGGTGATCGAACGTGATCACAACGAGACTGAACGAGTGACTGTTGACGCGGCGTATTTATGCTCCGGGGTGCGGGTGGTGAGGGGTGTGTGCACTAGCATTCATATTTAGACGAAAAGATAGTGCAAACTGAGGAATACCAGCATATATATTTATTAGTACTATTACTAATATAAATAGTATAAAGTGTCCTTATACAATACAGTACTGCAAACATTTATTATTTATGCTGCAAGGTAATGGGCTGCAAATTTTACTTTATTATTATTATTATTATTATTATTATTATTATTATTATTATTATTATTATTATTATTATTATAATAACAAATATTTGCAAGCTCAAGGGCCCCCCTGGACCCAGGGCCCCTGGACCCAGGGCCCCCGGCCCGGGCTCCTCGGGCACCGTTGTTAATGCGGCCATGAGTGGGATGGCTGGGAGAGGAGAAGGGAGAGGTGGAACGCTGGTGAGAGAAGAAAGGCATGATACCAAAGAGACAGACAGACAGACAGACAGACAGATAGACAGACAGACTGAAAAAGAGTAGCAGCGTCCGTCCCAGAGGCAGTACAGGATGTTGCAAGACTATAAATGCAATGTTGATGTTGACGTCGTCCACCAGGTACCAGCATTAATACTCACTCACTTAGAGAGGTCAGCCAGTCATTCATGAGCCCTGGGAGCAGCAGAGAGAGAGAGAGAGAGACTTTTAAATTGTCTCTTGA
>NW_024735554.1:15984752-16029752 GCF_018991925.1 Homarus americanus | reverse complement strand
AAATTAAAATTTAGTGCATATAATTTAAAAGAAGATTATAGGGTTTATCCCCGTGCTGCTCTTCGTTATATCATTAAGTCATTTCAGGAAGTCAAGTGCGGAAGACGTGTAATTAACTTGGTATTTAATATTATGGAATCATCATTTATCTAATTAGTTATATATCTAATGTCGAGAGGCAGTTATGAATAAGAATTAATAGCATCTACACACACTCAGTGGATATTACTATTTAGTAATTGTGACAGACTGCGAGTTAATTGGACCCCAGTTCTTGAAGACCCTTGCCCAAACATTACAAAACGAATACAACGTAACGTAACGTAACCTAACCGAACGCAACGTAACGCAACGCAACGTAACCTAACCTAACGTAACCGAACCTAACCTAACTTAACCTAACCTAACCTTACCCCTTAAGGTAGCGTTATGATGTGTCTGTTAGGTACTTTATGACCATTACTACTGGAACCCCAACAATAATGATGAGATTTGAGCAAAGGATTGGAACCCATTTGTCCAAATAGCCTCCTGTAGTGATTCAGGGCCCTGTGAGGGAACCACGAGGGGCGGGGGAGGGGCTGAGGGGGGGTGAAGGTGGTCTCTGGTGATAAATTCTGGAGATAATGTGGTGAGGCGGTGGTGTTGTGTTGTGTCAGGTGTAGGGGAGGGGTGGAGGGGTCGTCCTCACCCTGACTGATAACACCTGTGGGAGGATACTTACTGCCCTCACCTACACCCAAGGGAGGAGGGGAGGGAGAAGCTGCCTCCTAACATTACCTTCTGGAGGAGTGTGTGGGATTTTAGAGGACTTGGGGGATTTTTGAGAGTTTTGAGATTTATTTGAGGTATTTTTGGAGGACCTACAACACAACGTTCACTAGCCTCACCCACCTATATGTTGTTAAAATCTCGGCGTAATTTTGGTAACATTGTGGACATTATATTTACCTTAAAATCCTTCGAGACTCCGGGTCGTGTTTGGCTGTAGGACGCGGTACACTGTTTGAACCTTGCTTGTGATGAGTCCAGGTGTGTGTACTGTGTGCTGACAGCCTCTACAAGATTTGTCTCTCTGTTGTCTGACTGTTTGTCTCTCTGCTGATTTTTTCTTGATCATTATATATGTATCTCTCTCTCTCTCTCTCTCTCTCTCTCTCTCTCTCCCTATCACAGGACCAGCCTCACTGCCCTGTACAGACGTCTTTATCGTGTTGGCGTGAGATTATATCAGGATGACTGGGGACACGCCTACCTTGTGGGGGGTCTGGCAGGAGGGAAGGTGACGCTGGGGGGCCTGGCTAAGGGGGTGGCTGAGTAGGGAGGCTAAGAGGCAGAGAATAGGGGGTAGGAAGTATAGGAAGAGGGTTTATTCCTAATGGTCCCAAATTCTATTAGGTCCTAGTATTAAGGGTTAGGTTCATTTGGGTTTATTAGAATGGGGGTACATTATAACTGGGGCCTATTATGACTGGGGTCCATTATGACTTAGGCCCATTATTACTGGGGTCCATCAAGACTGGCGCCCCTTAGGACTGGGGCCCATTCGACTAGTCATTTATAATTATCTAATATTATCTATCTTTTTATTTGTTTACTGAATAAGGTTGTGATGTATAACAGGTAGATCCTTGGAGCCACGGGTCGGCACCATACACGGGCTATTGACACTCGCTAAGTAAAGAATTAAGACTAAATTTCTATATTACGCGCAACTGACTCCCCTCCCTCACCCTTCCCCCTGCTTCACCTCACAAGTACGCAGTAATGTTCAAATTTCTAACAATATTGCATTTTTTTCTCTATTTATTAATTTGACTGTTTTTTCTGTCTAGCTATTTACATTTGTCTATTTATCTTTTCAGCTATAAATCAATTCGATTTTTTGTTGTTACATGAAAGAAAATATAATGACAGTTATCTTGTAATTTGCAACATTTGGCAACACGATTCAATAAACTAAATTGAATAGAAGAGAGAGAGAGAGAATTATGTTACAGCCAAATCATCGCCACAAATTCACCGAGCCGAAAGACTGGCTGGAGAGAGTTATCGTTGGCGTCATCTGAGGACCGGGCTTCGACGTATTGTCATGGTACACAGATACAACATAGTGACATGACATGGGTGAGCAGGGGCGTCGGGAAGGAGAGCAGCAGGGGCGTGGTGGGTGTCAGCAGGGGCTTGCGGTGTTCAGTAGGGGCATGATGGGTGTCAGCAAGGGCTTGTGGGGTTCAGCAGGGGCATGATGGGTGTCAGCAAGGGCTTGTGGGGTTCAGCAGGGGCATGATGGGTGTCAGCAAGGGCTTGTTAAATTCAGGGCATGATGGGTGTCATATGCTTGTGGGTTCAGGGATTGTGTTCAGGGCATTGTGGGGTTCAGGGCATGGTGGGGCTGCAGGGGCATAAGTCAGCAGGCACAAGTGAGTGTACAGAGGAGTGTGATGGTAGCTGCAGGTGTGGGTAAGAATGTTAAAGAGGAACGTGGTGGGGGGCATCAGCCTCATGTGGTGGGGGTGTCAGGAACTGTGGGGTGTCAGCAGGAGAGGTGGAGGTGTGGGGCAGAGCGTGGTAGGGGGTGGCTGCAGGAGTGTGGTGGGGGTGTCAGCAGGGCGAGGATAGGGGTACAGCAGGATAGTAGGGGGAGGCCAAGAGGAGGATAGGACAGGTCAGCAGGATGATATAGGGCAGCAGTGATGTGGTGGGGGGCTGCAGGAGGAGTGGGCAGGAGTGTCAGCGGAACGAGATAGGGTCAGTAGAGCGTGGTGGGTGCTGCAGGGCGGGGTGGGACAGGATGGGATGGGGTGTCAGAGCGAGGAGAGTGTCAACAGGAGCGAGGTGGGGGCAATGAGGAGCAGGGGGGTGTCAGCAGGAGTGGGGTAAATAGTCACAGAGCGAGGGGGCCTACAGAGCGAGGTGGGGTATGAGGGGACAAGAGGAGCAGGAGCGGTGGGACAAGCAGGAGCAAGGTGGGAGGGACAGTATGATGAGATAGGGTATCAGTAGGATGAGGTAAACAGCAGAGTGTAAACAGCAGGAGGGGGAGCACAAGAGAGGGTGGGGTACAGAGGAGCGAGGATTGTGCTGCTGGAGGATGAGGTGAGGTACAGCAGGAGCGAGGGTCAGCAGGAGCGAGGTAGGGGTGTCAGCAGGAGTGGGGTGGGGTTGTCAGCAGGAGCGAGGTGGGGGGTTTCAGCAGGAGCGAGGTGAGGGTGTCAGCAGGAGCGAGGTGGGGGTGTCAGCAGGGTATTTGACACCTTCAGCAGTGTCTTCGCCGTGCACAATACCCACTAGTTGGCCTCCCTGGGCGGAACTAAGAGGTATTAAGACCCCCTGTGAGGTGGTGGTAGGTGAAGGGAAGGAGGAGGAGGAAGACTGAGGAGCAGGAAGACGAAGAAGGAGGAAGACTGAGGAAGAGGAAGACTGAGGAGCAGGAAGACGAAGGAGGAGGAAGACGAAGGAGGAGGAAAACTGAGAAGGAGGAAGACGAAGGAGGAGGAAGACGAAAGAAGAGGAAGACGGACAGGAAGAGGGGTAGAAATACACAGGCGAAAGGGGGAAAAGGACGGAGGGGAAGAAGAAGAGGAAGACGGAGGAGGAGGAAGGCGGATTGATGAAAACGACGGGGAAAAGGAGGAGGAAGGCGAAGGGAAAAGGGAGTAAGAAGACGGTGGAGGAAGAAGATGGAGGGGAAGAGGAGGAATGCGGAAGGGAAGAGGAGGAGGAATACGGAGGGGAAGAGGAGGAGGAAGACGGAGGAAGAGAGAGAGACTAGAGGAAGAAAGAAGGGAATGAAGGCAAAAGGAAGGAGGAGGGGAAGGGAGGCGAAAGAAGGAAAAAGAGAAGGGAGGAGGAAAGAAGGGAAGATAAAAGAAAGGAGAAGGGAGGGAAGGGAAGGGAAGGGAAGAACGGATAGAGGACGTGAGAGGGAAGAGGGGGGAGGTGGTCACTCGTATGTGTCAGGACTACTTCTTTAACTTGTGTGTGACCTTCTAAATGACCTTTTTTATCCAACAATTAAAACTAATTTATTTTCCTACACCCGCAATAAGACAACATTAGGCTCTGAAGAGGTTTAAAGGGTTGTGATCATACTGGTACCAAGAGGTTTTGTGACAACAACCACCCGAAAAAGAAAGATTTTGTGTGATTTCTGGTAATTTTCAAAGATTTTATCAAATAAAATAATGACCACAAAGTCAAGGGTCAAACCTATCTTGACCTAATGTTACACTCCCGAACACCAACACCAAACCCGGACCCATGCGACCAGAACCTTTTCCAGAATCTGACAATCCCGAGGTGTTGTGAATGATGTATCATGTAAATGGCGTGTAAATTACATCTAGACTCTACCAAGTTAAATATTACCGTGGGGCGGGGAAGAGTCAAGAATGGGGACTGTGATGCAGAGGTGTTCCGTGACGGTGAGGAGCGAGACTACTAACACTCATTATCAACAAACACGTACTGTACAGTAGTTGATTCATGGCATGAGTGTTGCAGCTCCATATTGATTATTTTGTTGCTACGTGAGGACTTAACTTCCTCTTCTCACGGTAAATAAACATTAAGTGATATGATTTATATATAATTAACGTACATACATACTGATGTGAGATATGATAACATTTCCTGTCAGGTCAATATATTACATAAAAACAACTTATATTTGGATAGTACTGTTATTTACCCTTTTATCAATATGAAATTAAAAGAAACAAGATAAATAATCCTTCACAAGTTCACAGCATAAAGATAAAACCAAGAGACTAATAAGGATAACCAAGATTGAACTGTTTATAATTAGCGTTAAACACTTGAAAAACTATCCCTGAATCCCCCACCCGGGCACAATATCCATTAGCTCGGTCAAGAGAGGCAGAAAGACTCGTAGCTCTGACTAAACGCGGTTAAAATATAAAGTCTAGACCAAGTCACCGGCCATGAAGCTCCGGAGAAAATTATTACAGTCATAACAGGTTTTATATTGTGTTGGAGAGAAGGACAATGGTGGTATTGAGTTTACAGGTGTGTGTGTGTTGTATTGTGAGCCAATCAGGTATGTCTTCCCCTCCCCCTGACTCTCTTATACCCCTCCTTCGTCCCCTTACCCCTTACCACCATCCACCCCCTACTACCTTCTCTCTATCCCCCCTTCCTTCATCCCTTTACCTCTACTCTTCTCCTTACTCTCTTACCCCCTTCCTCTATCTATCCCCTTATCTCTTTCCCCTCCCCTTTTTCCTTCTTCCCCCATTTCCTTTTCCCCTTTTCCTCCCTCACCCTTACTGCTCCCCCTCCCTCTTCAGCTTCTGCTCTCTTCCTCATTTTATCTCCTCCCCTCCTCCTCTTTCTACCCTCCCCATTTCCTCCTCCTCTCTCCCCTTCCAATGCCCGGAATCCCTCCCCTCCCCTCCTCTGGGGGTGTGGGTGTCATGGGGGAGGAGAGGGGTGTAAAGGGTAAGGAGTGGAGTGGGGTGGTGCGTGTAAAGGGTTGAGGTGTCATGGGAGTGCAGACGTATATGAAGGGTGAGGGTGTCAGGGGGTGAGGAGGGGGGCGTGTCATCGAGTGTGTCTGGAGTTCACTCCACACAACACTCCTGTTTTGTCCTCACTAGCCAAATTCGTCACTGTCTCCTCCGCACCGCTCATCAAAGGCGTAAGCCTCTCTTCCTCCCGCACACACACACACACACACACTCTTAGGGGAGCTTCCTGCTGTACTTCCTCTGATTCCTAGTCTTAAGCGATCATTAAATACCATCACCTTCACCTTCACTCGTCATAGATCACTAAAAGTCACGTATAAGTTATAATTTCTACATTTTGAATTGAAACTATTGAGTTAATGTAATTATTTTTCTTTTATTTGTGATCGTATGGGATGAGGGTGGTTACGCCCCTGACACACGGCCACCTGCAGCTCTGACCCGCCTACCCAGCGAGGCGCCGCGACGGGGGACCTTGTCCTAGTGCGTGTCTCCGACTGCGACTTCGTAGGCTTTTATCATCCTGGCAGTACTGAAGCGAGTGTACGAACATGACTCTTATTGTCTACCGAATGAACTTAACCGCTATCTTTACAAGAACCATCGTTCGTAAATAATATTTCAGGATGACTTTCATGGGTTTCAGTAGTCCCATGTGAGGTCGTAATGGGGAGGTAACGGAGGAGCCGGACGCCCTATCAAAGACCAGCCGTCCCTCCAATCTGTTAATCGGAACTAATCGGGGGTCGTGATCTCCGGCGAATCGATTGGGTTAAAAATGGACTCGTCACTTGAGCGCTGATTCACGTGTCGTACAAAAGAACAATAAGTCAAATAAGCATAAAATCGTCTTCATTTGCATTTCAGAGAAGTGAATGTGTCGGGAGGGGGGTAAGAAGGGGATAGGGGCATGGGGAAGGAGGAGACATAGAGAGAAGGGAGAAAGTAGGAGAGAGAAGGTAGAAGGTGGAGAAAACGGAGGGATGGAATAAGGAAACTAAAAAGAGAAGGGAGGAATAAATGAAAGGAAAAATGGGAGGGAAGAGTACAGATGGTGAAAGGAAGAGAAATGAGAAGAAAGAAGGTAAGGAGTAAAGGGGGAGATGGACTTCCCTAAGCAGGTGTGGCTGGGTGGCCAAGGGGAAAGCAGGGTAAAATAAAACTAAAGAAGACACACACACACACACACACACACCACACAATCTGTGAGGTAACTACACCACGTCAAGCCCCTCATAACACCACCTGTGAGGGAACTAGTACTCCACGTGATGCCCCTCATAACGCCATCTGTGAGGGAGTTACTACACTACGTGTCTGCTGTTCAACACCTCAGCTCACATGATCTACGTGTGTAAACATTAATCTGTATGTTCACTGTATGTTCCTTCACCTTTCTCTAATGAAGGCTTTTGTTAAACCACCAATGTATGTAATAAGTCATTTATGTCCAATGTATATTTTCAGCCTTCGGGCTGCAAACTTTTCAATAAACCGTTTATTATTATTATTATTATTATTATTATTATTATTATTATACACACACACACACACACACACACACACACACACACACACACATATATATATATATATATATATATATATATATATATATATATATATATATATATATATATATATATATATATATATATATATATATATATACACACTGTAAGTAAATTCTATGGGAGCTGGTCACCCCACCTGAGTTACGTAGGTGTTATTGTCTGATGAGCTTCAAATGGGTCCCAAAACTGATTGATCAAGTTATTAATGTCCCACCTAACCTAACATAACCTAACCTAACCTGACCTGACCTGACCTGACCTGACCTAACCTAACCTAACCTAACCTAACCTAACCTAACCTACCTTAACCTAACTTAACCTAACCTAACCATACCATTAGTACTGGGACCTATTAAGATTAACTTGCACTACAGTTGTGTCCCATTAGAGGTTGATCGTAAACCTAGTGGGCAGGATCTGATAAGATGGGAGCTGTTTTACCAATTACCTCACAGACACTGATGATAGTGGTCGTGATGCAGGTGGTGATAATAGTGATGATAGTGACGGTGATAGATGCAGGTGGTGATGATAGTGATGATGGTAGAGATGATAATGTTGATGATAATGATGTAATGATTGTTTATCAGACCATAGCTTACAGCCTAGAAAGGGTAGCACATAAAACAGTAAGTAGATGAGCAGGTGTGCACCCACGCAAGTTGACACACCTTACAGTGACAGTAAAATCTGACCCAGGAGAGGTCACATACAAGGTACCTGAGTTAACCCGGCGTTATGACCGTGTTACTCAAGAAGCTTCCCTCCAGCCACAACACCTGTCACCTGACCAGACACACCCAGATTAGTGACGACATCTTCCGGCTTGCCATAGCCAATATAAGAGCCTGCAGCTCATTCCACCAGACATTGGCATTCACATCATTATTGAAACAGGGAAGGGGTCGACAGCTCCTCCTCAGAGGGAGACTTCCCTCCCCAGCATCGAGTCTCCAGCTAACAGAGTCTCCCATAAGAGACATAGTCTAGCAGCACCTATAGCTTCCCCAGCCGCTGGGCCTCCCTCACATCACACTGAGTCATTGCCATACCGATTCAAGGGTGGAAAGTGTTTCTATTTCATGTTTGTTGTCCGAGAGTAACGTAAATATACTGATCTCTTAATGTGTCCATGCCATTGAGCTGAATAATAGCTGTACTTAGAGTTGGTGTTTAGAAAATTCCCCCTAAGAATATATATTAACAGTAAAATAACTAACCGGCCACGCTACCAAACTTCTTCACTTTACAATCCTACAACTAAAATATTCTACCTACTGTTTATCTTCTACTCTATTTTTCACTCATTACAATGATGGCAACGATAATAGTCGTGATGGGTGATGCTGATAGTGGTAATAGTGACGATGATAGTTGTGATGGTGACGATGATAATGTTGATGTAATACAAAGAATCATGATAGTGAAATGGATACGATGGCAGTGGTGATGGCAAATAGTAATGGTGACGATGGCAGTGATGAAAGTGACAATGACAATGTTGATGTGGTGCAAATGATCAAGATAGTTGGATAAGTTTAGGTTTAGGAGGGAGATGGGAAGAAACTGGTTCACAAATAGGGTGGTGGACGAGTGGAACAAGCTTAGCAACTTTGTAGTAAGTGCTGGAACTCTGGAAAGTTTCAAAAGGAGGCTAGATAGATTCACGGATGATAGAGAGTGGTAGTAACTCTCGACAGGAGCTGCCATGCACAGGCCAACCGGCCTATTGCAGACTCCTTATTTTCTTATGTTTCTTATGTAACTATAAAGCTATTTTAAAACCAACCTTTAACAGAACAAAAAGCCATTAAATAAAGTAATCTGTAAAAAAAAGTTACTTATATAATATTGTAAATCAAACTTTAGTTAAACTTAAAAAAAATACAAAGCATATTTTTAATTTATTCTTAAAACAATCTCACGTAATTACTTCTACAAAAAATCCCTGTTTGATAAATATAACACAACAGAGTACAGAAAAGCTTCAAACATCACAAAAGACCAAAACATCCCAAATAAAAAGAAATGAATAAAAATAGTCTTCGAAATATTTTGATGGACCAACCCCAAATAAGAGTACTGGAGGAGGGAGTTCCAAACACGAACTATAAAAGGAAAAGGAAAAAAAAATACAGAACTGGGCAATGCGACAACTGACTGACTGACTGACTGGAGGTCGTGGCCATGAACCTGGACTGAGTGTCTTGTGATCCTGTTGTTGGTGATGGTGGTGGTAGTGGTAATAATGGTGATGATGGTGGTAGTGGTGGTGGTTGATGGAGGCAGTGGTTATGGTGATGATGATGGTGGTAGTCATAATCTTGGTGGTGGTTTTGGTGTTAGTGAGTGTTAGTATTGGTGGTGATGGTGTTAGTGGTAGTGGTTGTAGTGATAATCGTGATAGTGGTGGTGGTAGTGGAGGTTGTCATGATGATGATGGTCGTTGTGGTGATGGTGGTAGTGGTAGTAGTGGTGGTAGTGGTCCTCCTGGTGGTGATGATGCTGATTCTGGTAATCCTGGTGGTGTCGGTAGTGGTGTTAGTGATGGTGGTGGTAGTGGTGTTGGAGGTAGTTGGTGGAGGCAGTGATGGTGGTAGTGATGGGAGTAGTGATGGTGGTAGTGGTGGAGGAGACAGCAGATAAAATAACACTCGGGGAGACACGGGGGAACAATAGAGTGTTCTGGGTTCAGTTAACTCTTATGAATGTGACCATTATGTGTCAACAGATGCTGGAGTCAGTCCGCTTGTTGTCTTACCAACCTTCACAGTGATGTGTTTAAACCAACCTTTAATGTAATGTGTCTAAACCAGCCTTCACAGTGATGTGTCTAAACCAACTTTCAGAGTGATGTGTTGAAACCGACCTTTAATGTAATGCGTCTAAACCAACCTTCACTGTGATGTGTTTAAACCAACCTTCAGAGTGCTGTGTTGAAGCCAACTTTCACAGTGATGTGTTTAAACCAACCTTCAGAGTGATGTGTTTAAGCCAACCTTTAATGTAATGTGTCTCAACCAACCTTCAGATTGATGTGTTTAAACCAACCTTAAGAGTGATGTGTTTAAACCAACCTTCACAGTGATGTGTCTAAACCAACCTTCATAGTGATGTGTTTAAACCAACCTTCAGAGTGATGTGTTTAAACCAACCTTCAGAGGAGTGTTTAAACCAACCTTCAGAGTGATGTGTTTAAACCAGCCTTCACAGTGATGTGTCTAAACCAACCTTCAGAGTGATATGTTTAAACTAACCTTTAATGTAATGTGTCTAAACCAACCTTCACAGTGATGTGTCTAAACCAACCTTCAGAGTAATGTGTTTAACCCAGCTTCAGAGTGATGTGTTTAAACCAACCTTCAGAGTAATGTGTTTAACCCAGCTTCAGAGTGATGTGTTTCCAACCTATATAGTGATGTGTTTAAACCAACCTTCAGAGTGAGTGTGTTTAAACCAACCTTCAGAGTGATGTATTTAAACCAGCCTTCACAGTGATGTGTCTAAACCAACCTTCAGAGTGATTGATTTAAACCAGCCTTCACAGTGATGTGTCTAAACCAACCTTCAGAGTGATATGTTTAAACTAACCTTTAATGTAATGTGTCTAAACCAACCTTCACAGTGATGTGTCTAAACCAACCTTCAGAGTAATGTGTTTAACCCAGCTTCAGAGTGATGTGTTTAAACCAACCTTCAGAGTAATGTGTTTAACCCAGCTTCAGAGTGATGTGTTTAAACCAACCTATATAGTGATGTGTTTAAACCAACCTTCAGAGTGATGTGTTTAAACCAACCTTCAGAGTGATGTGTTTAAACCAACCTTCAGAGTGATGTATTTAAACCAACCTTTATGGTGATGTGTTTAAACCAACCTTTAATGTGATGTGTTTAAACCAACCTTCAGAGTGATGTGTTTAAACCAACCTTCAGAGTGATGTGTTTAAACCAACCTTCAGAGTGATGTGTTTAAACCAACCTTTATGGTGATGTGTTTAAACCAACCTTTAATGTGATGTGTTTAAACCAACCTTCAGATTGATGTGTTTAAGCCAACCTTCAGAGTGATGTGTTTAAACCAACCTTCAGAGTGATGTGTTTAAACCAACCTTCAGAAGATGTGTTTAAACCAACCTTCAGAGGAGTGATATATTTTAAAACAGTCTTAAGAGGCATTTACAATACTTTTAAAAAATTTTCATAGAAATTTACTTAAGTCAATCTTCTGAGAAATGATTGATATTTGTACACCAATCGACTGAGAAACTAACTAACTGTATCTAATATTTCTAAGGCAATCTTCTCAGATCGTCCACCAAGTTGTCTGGGTCCTTATACACACAGATTATATATACAGATTTTGTTTTTTTCTTAAGTGATATTAAACGAATGTGTTTTGTTACAGTAAATTGTAGAGTAAATTTTCTCCTAACTCTGGCCCGGTTTGATTTCCTTTTCCTCTCCCTCCTCTACCTTCTACTCCCTCTCCTCCGTCTTTCCCTCCTTCTTCCTTCCCCTTCTTCCTCACTCCCTTCTTCCCTCCTTCCCGTTACTCTTCCTGCACCTCTTCCCATCCCCTCTTCTTCCTTTCCTCCTCCTTCCCTCTGCCTTCCTCCCCTCCTTCTTTCCCCCTCTTCCCTTTACTCCTCTTCCACCTCTCCCCTGCCTCACTCTCCCCTTTCCTTTTCCCCTCCTCCTCTTTCCCCACTCGTGTGACTTGAACACACTGGAGTAACACTCAACATTTTTCACTGCTCTATTAAGAGTGTATTAAAGTTCACCTCTGAGCAATTTTACCTGTGGGCCGGAAGCGAGTAACGACAGGTAACTATATAAATAGGTAAATATCTGGCTGTTTATACACGTAATTGAAAAGTAATACTGAGGTCCCTGTTGGCGTTGTTATGTACGTACGTTAAGTCACACACACACACACACACACACACACACACACACACACATCATGATGCTATCCGTCAAGGAACATCAGTACCACTCACACCTTCCCCCGCTGGTATAACTACATGTGATGCTCAGTGTCACAGAGCCCTGGACGATCTGTAAGGGTTCCAGGTTATCTTGCAGCGCTTGGGATAGTCAACCGTGAGCCTGGATAGTAAACTGTTATCTTGGATGATCTATTAGAGCTTGAGATAGTCAGCCTTGAGCCTGAATAGTCAACTAATTAGGTCGTTGGGCGAGTGGCTTATGTATAGACCTGTTTTTATATCACCTGCATGGCATTGATGATCTCTGGTGGTTTTCCGGGTCTGTGTGGTCATACTTGACAGTCTCAGATTCACTACATATTATGATCAGATTTTCAGATTTTGTCTATGATTTTCAAATGATGTCAATAGTTTTCAGAATGATTTTCGGGTATATGGATGGGCCTCATTTCATCGAGTCTTTCAGTGATTTTTCAGGAGCCATTATACTAATTCCCGGAGGTGGGAGTAGTGTAGAGTGTCAGGACATTTAGGTAGGTCTGCCAGGGGTCATGTCGGTCTGGCAGGTCTTCAGTGTCGAGGCTGGTAGTCACACTGGTGATGTATAATTCATCTGTCGTCCGCGCTGACAGCAGATGTGATGAGCCATCAGGGCGGTAAGCATTAATACACGAGGCTGGACAAGCCGCTCTATTGTGACGCTTCTCTGCTGGGTAACTATTCCAGAGACGCTTCTGTAAATCATCGCCCCTTGAAGAGTCGTTCATAATACCAAGGTGGTGATGCTGACACTCACTTAGACCACTCTGAATCCCCGGATTTGTAGAGAGATTCACTCATAAAACGTTGCTGCTTAATTTTTCTTCCTTCAGCCAGTGAGGGATGATGGCGGGAGAATCAAAGGTTCGGCGTCCTTTGTTCTTGCAATGATTGGGTGCTGGAGTCCCCGTGTCACCCCAGCTCTGTCACAGAGGCGCCGAGGCCGCTCCCTCCAGCATACAATGTGATGTTTATGGAATTTATAATTAAGGGCTAAATCTGCATGCGAAGGCCGGGGCCGATGAGACGCATATGACACTTGGAGGAACTAGTCGCGGCTAGCGGGTTGCATTGTCGCCATTTCTGAGACAGGCATACCAACCCCCGGCCCGGCCCGCTCTTTGAAAAACCGACAGTAAAAAATGGGAGCTTGACTTCTGTAATATATTGATAACTCACACAGGGCTACACTGTGATCCTTCATGTGATGGACGTTAATCATCGCTACTGTGACAGCAAGAAAAAAAGTCGTGTTCATGAGCTCCACAAGCTAAAGAATATCTATACAATAGACACCGCCTTAAATAGCGTTGCACATTTTGTAAAGTATATTAGTTCAAAATTATACTGATTCATTAAGATTTATTGATCTATTATAAAGATCTGATAAAGTTATGAGGAAAATAGTATTCATGTAGATGAGTCTTACGTTACTGGAACCTGTACGGCTCTGAGTCGAGTCTCAGAACCTGGCACGATGAATATTCCTCGTAAGTGAAGATGTAAGAACGCACCGAACTAGTGAACTTAAGCTGGAAAGCGAAGATAACAGGGAAAAAATTGCATATTAATTACAATGGTCCTCAACTTTAAGTACTGTACATACGCTTACTTAGTACCAGTCAGGAGACAACGTTAACATAGAGAGTTTGTCATAGATTATCTACGTTAATTTTGTCTAATCTTTATCTAGTTAAGGTAGAGTTTTATTATACCTTTTGGTGAATTCTTTAACGTTAACTTTGTATTTTAGTTTAAGTCAGCGATTTAGGTGCACCCTTACATCTTCACTGACGAGGAATAATCATCGTACGAATCTTTTGATGAATCTTGGTGATGGACTGAGGTAATGAGGATGGTGGTAGATGGAAGTGCAAATAAACACTTCAATGACGTGTGGTGGACAGCGGGAGATAGAGACCTGACGTAGTGTGTAAGTGATAAGTTGCAGGTACAGTACTGTCACTTACCACACGTGCATCTCTACCACCTGGCTTCACAACACGTGCATCTCTCTCTCCACTTGGCTTCACAACACACAACCACCTGCCACGAGTCTCACCTTAAAAAATGCAACTTTTAACCAAAGTTTCAGAACACACGATTGTCTTTTTTTTTCTCTCTGACTTGTTGCTGTTATATACGAGTCTTGAGGCCCGTGTACCTAAGCGGTCTTAATCTGTGTAGAAGCAGATTTTTCCCGACTATTCCACCACCCAGGGAACAGGTAGGTGGGTGGGGAGGGGGGACAGGTATTGGTGGGTGGGGGAGGGGAACAGGGAGGTGGGTTGGGCAGGGAACAGGGAGGTGGGTTGGGCAGGGAACGGGGAGGTGGGTTGGGCAGGGGAACGGGGAGGTGGGTTGGGCAGGGGAACAGGTAGGTAGGTGAGGAAGGGAAAAGGTGAGTGGACGGGGGGCAGGTGGGAGAGTGTGGATGGGGAACAGGTAGGTTGGGTGGGGAGGGGGACATGTAGGTATGTAGGTGGGTACAGGAGGGGTCAGGTGTTGGTGGGTGGGAGGGGAACAGGTAGGTGGTTGAGGGAGAGGAACAGGTAGGTGGGTGAGGGAGAGAAACAGGTAGGTGGGGTTGGGGAGGGAACATGTTGGGAGAGAAACAGGTGGATGGCTGGGGAGGGGGAACATGTGGGTAGGTTGGGGAGAGAAACAGGTAGGTGGGTTGGGGAGGGGAACATGTGGGTGGGTGGGGGAGAGAAACAGGTGTGGTGCTTGGGGGAGGGGGACAGGTATTGGTCGTGGGGAAAGGAACATGGGTGGGTGGGGAGGGAAACGAGTGGGGAAGGGGGACAGCAGGAGTTGGTAGCCCTCGCTGGGGCGACCAATCAGTATGCGAGAGACAACGAGGCGGACAAGGTCGAGGAATGTTGACAATGCGCGCGTAAGTTGGTGTTGGCGGGCGCGGCCTTGACTGTGGGAACCTCCAGCTTAAGTGGCCACGGGAACTCGCACAAACTCTCCCCGCCACACCTGCTCTCTCCTGGGTATTTATGAAGTCATGAAGGTTACCTCAAGTCACACACATCTTGGCGGGAATTAGGTGCCTCCGCCGTGCTCCCCGCGCCGACACATGCCCCCGTGTGCCCAGGCGCCAAGGGGAGACAAACACACAGCTGTTTCTCGTGGAGAAAATTTTACTTTGAATTTATACTCGAGGCGATGGTGTGGAATTTAAAATGTCGCTCATTTTATAAGTAAAATTATGATTAATGAATGATGTGCAGTTATTTGTGGTGAGTTAAGTGACACTTGCGGCAGCCCACTTTCTTGTTATGAGGGTTCTAGGTGTGCGCCAGGCTGCCACTTCCTTCTGTTCCTCGTAATGGTTCCGACCGCCGCCACCTTTTATTGTGATGTAATGGAGCTCCGAATTTCCTTCGTTTCTCTGATGTTTTTGCGAGATATTAAAGGTTGTTATGAAATAATAAACAAAAAAATAGTATTCGATAAAACCGGAAAACAAAATTATATTTACTTGATTTCTAAACTGACACCATTTAGTTAGACAGATAAACCAGCCCAGGCGCCATTAGTCCTTTATAATACTTTATTTACCCTCGTTATCACAGATCAGATTACTAGCCGTTCGGCTGGTCAGTCTGTTCTCTTTGTCTAGTGTTGTACAGGAGGAAACCGGAGTACCTGAAGGAAGTGTGCCATATTAGAGAGGGTCACACTGAATAACTCACTTCTCTCATCCGTCTCGGACTGGGGATTGAACCCAGGACACGATATTGAGACACCTGCGCGTTACCGCTGCACCAACACCGCCATCTCGAGGACAGTTCGCTGTGGTGAACACGTATCTTGACTTCAGAATTGTTAAAGATTCGTACACTGAATTTTCCTGGTAAATGTATATGTAAAAACGCACCAAACTGACCGACTTAACAAGACTCTTCCTTCTCCACAGACCGTCCCCTAACCAATCAACCCTTATGTAATGAAGAAAATAGGAAAAAAATAGACATAGTTTTAAAATAGACCAACACAACCACCAGCTGAGGTACAGTACGGACAGCTGTACCTCAACAGTTTATAGTTTATATATAAATATATACACGTATATACATTTACAAACCTTCTTCGTAATAGCTTATACTTGTACTGTACATACCTGACAATTATAAAAAGAAAATTAGCATACCACGATTTCGAAACACTTACAGTACAATATTTAACAAATTGTCTGTACCTGACTTAGTAAATATAACTAACAGTAAGAATACGAGTTACATTAACATCTGCAATTATTAGTTGCTGAAAAATTTACTGCAAGGCCGCACTGCACAACATCAAGATCAAGTGTCCAAGCTTTGCAATGTATGTTGAAAACTCCTATAGGAATCCATCAGATCTCTATATAGTAAACAACAAGGCTCTAAGAGGTGATACCATCATACAGTCAACCGAGGGAACAACGCAGAGGGACCCTGTTGCAATGGCAATGTACGCAATAGGCCTATCCGTGCTCCAACTGCAACACACAATCAAATTTGAAACAACTGAGGTCAAATAAATGGCGTACGCTGATGACCTTACAGGAGCAGGAAAAGTGGAGGACACCAAAAAGTGGTGGGACCTGGTAACATCACGAGGCCCACAAATAGGGTACCACCCAAACGCCAGCAAGTCCTTCCTCATTGTGAAGCCAGAACATTATCAGCGGGCAATGGAGGTGTTTGTGGAAGTGAGGTCAAAATAACAAAGGAAAGCCAAAGACACCTAGGCGCAGTAATCGGCACGACTGACTTCAAGGCCGAGTATGTAATGGGAAAGGTGAATGAGTGGGTTAGGGAAATCCAAGCACTGTCTGAGATTGCTAACACAGAGCCTCATGCGGCTTTTGCAGCATTCACTCATGGAGTCAAGCGACAACTGCCCTGATGCGCACTATCCCTGTTATTGGTCCCTCCTCCACCCTCTGAAGAAGCTATCAGCGTCAATTTCATTCCAAATTAGTGAAACATCCTCACTTAACCCCAACAGAAAGACTACCTTTCACCGAGACTGGGAGGTATGGATTGACCAACCGAGAGAGATTGCTGCCACTGAACATCAAAACTCAGTTATTTCGCGGCAGCCCTCACGAACCACATAATAGCTCAGAACGCAGCAGGGATACCAGCGAAGTAAACAAGATTCGAAGGTCCATTACGACAGAACGACAGCACAGCCAAAGTGATAAGTTGCAGCAACTGTTGCTGAGTACCAGAGAATTTGAAAAAAAAGTAGCTATAGCGCAGGAGGAAGGCGCCTCGAACTGGTCAACTACGTTACCGATAAGGGCAAATGGTTTCAGTCTTAACAAACAAGAATTTACAGATGCCAATGCTCTAAGGTACAGTAGGCCAGTGGAAGGTTTGCCCTCCCAATGCATGTGTGGCTCTTCCTATGACGTCGATCACGCCATGGTGTGCAAGAAAGGGGGCTTCATATGTATGAGGCATGATGAAAGTAACGGATCTCACAGCAAATATGTTGAAGGAAATCTGCCGTGATGTCATGGTAGAACCGACCCTCCTTCCATTGGACGGTGAAATCTTCCAACATAGGACTTCAAACACATCCAGCGAAGCCCGTGTTGACGTCAGTGCTCGAGGATTCTGGACGCGAGGACAGCGAGCCTTCTTCGACATCAGGATTTTTTATCCCATGACCGCATGTCACCGTAACATAGCTCTCGATGCTGCACACGGGAGGAAAAAGAACGACAAGATAAGGGCATATGGGGAGAGAAATCAGAATGTTTATCAAGGCAGCTTCACTCCTCTAGTGTTCACAACCTCTGGTAGGATGGGACCAAGTGCAAGATGCTTCTACGCCAGACTCGCGGAGGTGATCTCCGAACAGAAGCAGTAGCCCAGAAGTTATGTTACAGCCTGGATGAGCTGTCGACTGTCCTTCTCTCTCCTTCGGTCGACTTTGCTCTGCCTCAGGGGAACGAGAGCATCGGCCCCAAAGCCGACAACCGCTGCAGATATTGACTATGAGGCTACAGTCACTGAATGCCGCATAGATCTGCTGCTCAACTAATTCAACACAGCTAGGGTAGCTACTTATGTATTAGGATATTTATTATTAAGGTAATAAAATGGCGGCGAAGGTGTGGCTATTGGGGGAGGCTGGAGGCCACGGTTAAAAAAAAAAGTAGTAGTAGTAGTAGTAGTCGTAGTATTACTCCTGGTTAACACTTCCAATGTATTCAACATAATCAACCGCAAGGCTACACATATGTCCAAGCTTTGCAATGTATGTTCAAACACTTACAGGAACCCGACTGTCCTCTATAAAACAAGTGTTTAAGGCCCAAAGAGGAGATACCATGCTACAATTAACTGAGGGAACAACCCAGAGGGACCCTGTAGCCATGGCAATGTACGCACTAGGCCTATCTGCGCTCCAACATTCAATAAACTATGAAACAACAAAGGTAAAACAAGGAGCAGGAAAAGTGGAGGACATCAAAAAGTGGTTGGACCTGGTAACATCACTTGGTCCACAAATAAGGTAACACCCAAATTCCAGCAAGTCCTTCTTCATTTTGAAGCCAGAACGCCATGAACGAGCAATACAGTAGAAGTCTTCAACGGAAGTGGTGTCATTATAACAAAAGACGGTTATAGACATCTACCTGTAGGTGCGGTAATCGGCACGAATGATTTCAAGACCGAGTCGTAAAGGGAAAGGTAAATGAGCGGGTGAAGGAAATCCAAGCTATCTGATATCGCTAAAACTGAGCCACATGTAGCGTTTGCGGTATTCACCCAAGGAATCAGTGGAACTACCTGATGCGCACTATCCCCGATAGCGGACCCCTCCTCCACCCTCTGGAAGAGGTCATCAGGGTTGCTTTTATTCCAACACTGGTGAAAAGCCTTCGCTTAATCCCAACAGAAAGGTCATTCCTTGCACTACCACCGAGATTGGGAGGAGTGGGAATGATTAACCCAGAGGAGCTTTATGCCACTGATCATCAGAACTCTGTCAAGCTCACGGCAGCCCTCACAAGCACACAGTAGCTCAGAATGGTGCAAGTGAGATAGATACCAACGAATTAAACAAGATTCGACGTTTCATTACGACAGCACACCCAAAGTGATAAACTGCAACAAATGATGCAGCAAATATCAGAGAACTTGAAAATAAAAGTAGCTATAGCGCAGAAGGTTGGCGCCTCGAACTGGCTAACAACATTACCGATAAGGGCAACGGGCTTCAGCCTTAACAAACAAGAATTCACGGATGCCATTGCTTTAAAGTGTGGTTGGCCAGTAGAAAGTTTGCCTACCCAATGTGTGAGTCGCTCATCCTACGACATCAACCACGCCATGGTGTGCAAGAAGGGAGCTTCATATGGCGATGTAAGGTATCTCACAGCGAATATGCTGAAGGAAATCTGCCACGACGTCATGGTGGAGCCGACCCTCCTTCCATTGGACGGTGATAATCTCCATCATAGGACTTCCAACACATCCAACGAAGCCCGTGGACATCAGTGCTAGAGGAATTTCTGGACGGAGGGACAGTGAGCCTTCTTTGACATCAGGATCATCGACCCCATGGCCGCATATTACTCAAATTATCTCTCGAGGCTGCACACAAGAGGAACGAAAACGACAAGAACAGGTAGTATGGGGAGAGAATTGTGAGTGTGGATCAAGGTAGCTTCACTCCTTTGGTGTTCACAACCTCTGGCGGGATGGGACCAAGTGCAAGATGCTTCTACGCAAGACTGGCCGAGGTGTTATCTGAACAGAAACAGCAGCCCAGAAGCAAAGTTGCAACCTGGCTGAGAAGTCGACTGTCCTTCTCTACACTTACGTCTCCATTGTCTTGCCCCAGGGGAACGAGATCTTCGGCCCTAAGCCGACATCATTCGCAGGTATAGAGTACGAAACATCAGTCACCGAATGCCGCATAGATCTGCGACTTAACTAACTCCGCAAGGTAAGTAATTTTAGGATATTTATTATTAAGGTATTAAATGGATGGCGAAGGTATGGCTTTAAGGGGAGGTTGGAGGCCAAATATTACAAAAAAATAGTAGTAGTAGTAGTAGTAGTGTTAGTATTATTATATTACAGTCTTACGACAACACACCATAAGTTACCATACATACATGTCTCACATGACCTGGCTTCCCTACAGACCCGTGCCCGATGTCTCAGCGTAACCTGCCTGCCTCCTTCTGGAACAGCCACTACCACGCGGGTATGTCCGGGTACCCTACGGCGGGTAGTTCAGTCACGTTGACAGGTCACGAGTCCCTCTATCCGGACTACTCCAGCCTGCACGGCCTGCACCAGAGCGACCCCTGGACCTACAACTTCACCGCGGCAGGCCAGTACCCCCACCATCGCTCCGTCGCTGACTTCACCTATATGCCCTCCTCCTCCAGGTGAGTCTTTCATTACCTGTCTCCCTTCCAAGTACGTCATCAACCTCTGTATCCTCTAAATAAGTCTTCAATATCTGTTTCCTTCTTCAGGTCGACGCCTCTATCTTCCTCCAGGGTCGTCCTCAACTATTAAATCCTATTCCAGACAGGGCCCCAGCACCTGTTTCCTCTTCCAGGAAGATCCTTATCACTTGTCGCGTCCCTCAAGATGATCTTCATATCCTTCTGGATATACGGAATTCCTCATTTGTCTCATCAAGTATTTATTATTGAAGGTGTTCGTAGAATCTCTAACCATAAGGACTTGTATTGGAATCCTCGCCAGTCATCACATATACAGGATGGTGTATGATAATGGCACGCCGTTATTGTTAATTCCTCCTTCATCAAGTTAACGTTAGGTGAACACAGTGTTTTGTTTCATGCAGTGAGATAAGACAAACTTGTGGGCGTTTGATATGGAAACACATATTGGTTTGCTGTAGTCGTTTTCGAATACATTGTGTTTTTGTTTTGATTAATTGAAAGTCATATTTTTTTTCTTGATTTGGTTCTCTCAAAGATATTATCAACATTTGGTTTTATTATCATAAGAGACATAGTGGATGTTGCCTTCGTTACCATAAAAGACATTGCATATTCGCTTTAATTGTTAAATAAGATATTCTGCTTTAGCCATTTTGGAGCGCATAATAGTTAGTGTTTTAGTTATTATAGAAGACATAATGTTGCTATGAAAGATATATGATATAGTAACGTGGCCCAGTACAACATGACAGGGACATAGTGGATGCTCATGTCACTTAAAGGAAATATTTACTGTATGTTATAACCCTTTAGAAAACATACTGGATGTTTTAGTGAACTATCTTGGTCATTTAAAGACATACTTGATGTTTTTAGCCACTCAGAATAATGTCACCGTGGATCAACTGAACGTCCATCAGAAAAAGGTTAGGCCACTCAGTACAGCACCCCGTCAATGGAGGCTTCGTTTCACTCAGAGCAACTTACTGTACAACGATCAGGTAAATGGTAATCAGAAGCTGTAAACCACCCAGGAAAACCTGACTGAAGGACGAGTAAACTTAACGCTAAGATCCGTGACGTGTCGGGGTGGAGGGGGGCGCTGAAGGATAATGACACCATACCAAGATTGATTTCCGGATACCTCCCACCTCAGCAAATATTTTACGGTGCCCACTCCCCTCCTACCCCCTCCCCTCAAGATCCCTTACCTTCCTGCCTCCCACTCCCCTCCTGCCCCTCTCCTTCTGCCCCGCTCCCCTCCTGCTTGTCCCTCCTGCCCCTTTCCCTTCTGCCCCCTTCCCTTCCAGACCCCCTACCCTCCGGCTCCCTTCCTGTGCTCCTCCCTCCTGCCCCTCCCTCCTGTCCCTCCCTCCTGCCCCCTACCCCCAAACCTGCCAGAAGACATACAGGTGTTCCCCCATATGAGAAAAAATAAATAAAATAAACAGATTCTCTCCTTCCCTCCGGAGCTTCAAAGGGAACATAAACCTGAAGGTCAATATAAGAGGTGATGAAAGGCGGATCGTGTTTATCTGATGGCCGCCATAACACCGCAGCGGCAATAGGAGGTACAAGAGGGGGGGGGCTCTCCGAGATCTCCCATGTTTGGTTTGGTGTCTGGCATAAGAACCATCGCCAACACGAGCAATAAACAGCGCCTGGTGTTATTTTTCGTCCTGCAATAACATTCTGACAGAGGTTACGTTATAACGAGCATTCACACGAGTTGTACTTTCAGTAGCGCCTGTGTTATGTTAGTTCCGGGGGTTCCCGCTCCAGAGGGTCACAATGGCGGTATATTCAAGTGTTATCAATTTGTTGTGACCTGAAGTCTTCTGTCTCTCTCACTATCTTCCACCTGACGCCCTCAAGGTCGGATATTATTACCATTGACATAGAAAATTTAAGTATAATTAGATATACTATACAGTATACGATCCTATCTTGCCTTGTCGCAACCTGAGACAATCAATACATTGAAACTAATAAAATGGCTCGTCATCTAAACAAAATAAATATTACCTTTGTTATCTATTTCATGGAAGGAACATCGTCTATGATGACAATGGTAATGGAGAGGAATTAATAGCGCGGACGATGGTTTTCCCGGTGGTGCCAGAGACCTCTATACAGCGTCTGGTGTATCCTGTATTCCTGCCGTTATTGTAATCATCATAAAATATCGAGTAAAATCCGCTTGATGGATCTTCACATTAGAGCTGAGGTTTAAACAATGTGATACCCGTTGATAGAGACCGAGGCTGACACACCGTCATGCAGGAGTGATGGTTCCTCTTGATGGATCATATTATTATTTTTTTTCACTCTTCCAAGAAATGGATGATGCTATCACAGCCTTGGTTTTCCCGAAACAAAACTTCACCGTCATTGTGGTGAACTGGACTTGACATCTTCAAATGCTATCATAATAAACTTGTATTTGTATTTATTTATTTTTTCCTTCACTCCTTGAAGCGTTTATCCAGTACGACGAGTTGTGGCCGGAATCAAGATCAACACAAATTCTTTCATCATTCATTGCCTTTCATTCCTTCATTCACTCAGTATATACTACTTAACATGTGTTTTACTAAAGTGTTTCTCTCACAACAAGGCCCCAAAATGTTGCCTCGCACAGCCCAGCGTCATCCACTACTGCTAGCATTAACTCCATCCTCTTGTCATATTCCTTACTGGTTCGCTCCTGGTTGGATAGTTTAAATACCTTTGTTATATCACCTTTGTTTAACCCTGACTTCCATTTATACACCTCGATCATACCGCCCCTCACTCTAAGTCTCGAGGGACTGCAAATTAAGCTCGGTTTGTGGTCACTTTTAACTATATTCCGATGTTCTTGTTTTACAATGCGAGAGTCAAAGTGTTATTCTTGTAATGATGTTAATGGGTATTTTTTTTACTGTGTTTGAGTCTATGATTTAGTAGAATGTTTATGTATGCTGATGGACCTGATTAGTATAATGAATTTATTATTTATTTTAAGTTTTTCTTTATTTGTTTTATGTTTCGTTTATTTTATCCTTTTCTCTTTATTCTAATTATTTTTATTTTTATTTTCAGGAGAGCGAATAGTTAGATCTTGGGAATTATTTTGTCGAAATTTTAGTCTTAAAGTAACATAGGAAGGATTTACTTCAAGTTATCTTCAGTGTATTTTAGTCTTCACGAACTACGACAGTGTATCGTCAGAATCGTCGCTTCACACTGATATAAATGTGTTAGTTTTTAATATACCATTAAACATTTATTAATTTCTACGATATTTTCCGGTAAATATTCAAGCACTATCCCCGTGATATCTTTTAATCATCTTCGTGTCCACTCTTCAATATGCCCTTTAATTCTTTCTTTACATTAACTCTTTTATTAATTTACAAAACATATTTTGTTCTATCTTCATTGTTTCTTTGTAATTCATTTTCCAACATCAAGACATTGTTCACCAAGGCTCCCCGTGTTCCAGGTATCCTCACAACTACTCCTCACTCCTCATGGGTCGGCCGCGGCTTCCTCAGTGTGTGGTGGGGAAGGCTGACCCCTGGGGTGCCGCGCCCCGCCTCCACGATGAAATGACCTTTGACCCTACAGCCGCCTACACCCACCACTTCTCCTCCATGTCAGGTCAGTGTACAGTAGGTCAACGTCATACTTGAACTGATATCTATTTCTGACACCAATGTGTGTGTGTGTGTGTGTGTGTGTGTGTGTGTCCCATCTTTTAATTCAAAGAGAAACCTTACGGAAGCCATTGTTTAGGAGGCCTTTTAAAAGTCCTATTAACATTAACAATACGATAAATTACTCTTACGATAAATCAATGATCAGGTCACCCACTGTGCCACTCCAAGACTACAAGGATCACCTGAAGATTCGCCCTAGAGCTTAATTTATCTGAAGATTAACCAATCTAACGTTACCTGGGGGTTGGGTTGGGTTAGGTTAGGTTAGGTTAAAATTCAGGTGAGATAAGCTTCAGGTCATTCGAGTACATTTCCCTCGGGAGACTTAAGAAAGAGGTAGAAGAGCAAAGTGGCCTCCAGCTCCTCCTCCAGGCCCTGACCTCAACCTCACCTATGCCAACAATGTCGCCCTCGAGGAGTTAGAGTAATAATACATCCTGAAGGTCCATCATCTTTATCATTCACAGTTCAACAATGTTAAGTGTCTCTATCTCACCCCTTGACTGTGCTTTGGGTTAAGAGAGAGAGAGAGAGGGAGAAATAATGATAAAGCAAGAGAGAGAGAGTGATAAAGTGAGAGAGAGCATGAAAAACAGAGATAATTCGAGAGAGAGACAGACAGAAAGCTCCAGGTATGATAACACTCCAGGTATAACACTAACCATAATGGATTAACTATCAATTAAAATAAATATCTCAATACATATACATACGTAAGCTTAAAGCCATTCATACCTTGAAACGTGATTGGCTATTTCATCTCAGTGTTGCCACATACAAAAGATAAGTTAATTTCTTAATCAACAATTTTCATTAATATTCATGGCTTACTGTTTATCTGGTAATACCGATCACCTACATGACTGAATATATAGAATCCCTGCTATCATTACGTTGATATATAGACTGCGTAAATTTAGTATAAGTCAGTATGTATATCGGGAATCCTTACGCTTATATAATTGCTGTATAATATATAGAATCCCTGCGGCATTAACGTTTATACACAGAATGCATTAATGTGCTACAGATTACAATTATAAAGAATTCTTAAGCTTGAAAGAGACCTAGGGGTACTTGTAAGCCCGGACCTACGGCCTAGAAAACAGTGCGTTAATGTTCGAAATAAGGCAAACAGAGTATTGGGTTATATATCTAGAAGTGTAAGTAACAAGAGTGCAGAGGTCTTATTGCAACTATATCTTGCGCTAGTCAGGCCACACCTCGATTATGCGGTTCAGTTCTGGTGCCCCTAGTATAGAATGGATATAAATTCACTAGAGTCGGTGCAGCGAAGAATGACAAAAATGATTCCGGGACTTAGAAACCTTCCATATCAGGATAGGCTAAAGAAACTTAACTTGCATTCCCTAAAAAGACGAAGAGTGCGGGGAGATATGATAGAAGTATTTAAGTGGGTGAAAGGAATCAATAAAGGGGATATAGATAAAGTTCTTATAATATCCGAGCAGGATAGGACTCGGAGCAACGGATTCAAGTTGGATAAGTTTAGGTGTGGAGGGAGATAGGAAGAAACTGGTTCACAAATAGGGTGGTGGACGAGTGGAACAAGCTTAGCAACTTTGTAGTAAGTGCGGGAACTCTGGAAAGTTTCAAAAGGAGGCTGGATAGATTCATGGATGATAGAGAGTGGTAGTAACTCTCGACAGGAGCTGCCATGCACAGGCCAACTGGCCTATTGCAGACTCCTTATTTTCTTATGTTCTTATATAATGTTCTTATTTGTCACCAATATTGCATTGATTTATAGAATGAATAAATATTATTCACATATATTACTCCGATACACTATTATTAGTATATTCCCACCCAGCATAATTTGTGTATTCTAACGGTAATAGTATACAGCTCTGTATAGTAGAGGTCGGACGGATACTGAGGCGAGAATGAAGTATTTACACTTTTCCTTTATTATGATGTTTGGGGTTAAATGGGAAATGGGAATGAGAGAGAAACTGATAGACAGACAGGGAGTGAAGAATAGATGTAGTAAAGTGATGAAACACAGAGAGAGAGAGAGAGTGTCGACACGTAAATAGACGGACAAACAGACAGAAAAGTAGATTGACAAGAGAGAATAGGAGAGGGGGAGAGATAAAGAGAAACAGTATTACCAACGACAAGACAAAGAATTCTTCCCGGAGGTGTTGCCAACGCTGGAAGAATTTTCAATTATGCAAAATAACCAGAACTTTTATAGTTAAGTGAACTCGAAGGGGGGGGATAAAGAGAGAGAGGGGATTATCACCTCCTGGCTTACACAACATTAACACCCTCCCCTCCTTCCCTCTCCCCTTACTCTCTCCTTCTTTTCCTCCTCCTCCTTTCCCCTCCTCCTTCCTTCCCTCCCCTCCCTTCCCTGCCCACCATCCTCCTCATCTCTTCCACTTCAAAGAGCTGGACACCCCCAGAACTGTCCCTCTCACCCTTTCCCCCTATTCCTCCCCTTCCTCCATATTCCCCCCTTCCCCTTTCCTCGGGGCATCATCCACTTCAAAGTCTAAAGAGGAAGATATTATACACAACATCATAGAAGTAGACTTTGAAGTTCACAGAATTAAACAATGAACTTAACAACATCTCCGTCTTTCTTCACATCAAATTCTTGGACCTCATAAACTTACCTGAGCTTCGTGGTTTAGGATACGATACATTTCTTTCTCTCTTATTCAAATGAGATGTTGGACTTAATAAAATCCCATCCTAATTCTAATTTTATTTTGGATTTCCTAAAATTATAATCCTGACTTACTTAATTTTCATTGCGTATCAGAATTAGTTTTTGGATTTACATTAGATTAAACCTTTGGACTTAACGAAATAAATTTTCTTAGTTGAATAAATACTGGACTTAGTAGGATTAAATTCCATTACCTAACTTAGATTTTGGGTCTAAATGAAACTAGAGGCCAGGCTTCACAACAAGCGACTTCGGGCTAAACATTACTGGCATTTTTACTTCAAATATTTTACTGATTTGCTTAGAAAATTCCTTTACATTGTTGTTGATAAAACCAGACAGGTAGCGCACTAATTCCCACAACTGAAACATTATCCTAATCTTGCCTAATTTAAACTAATCTACATTTACTTAACCTAACTTAACCAATCTAAACCAATTCTTAACCAAACTTACCATAAAGCAGTATAACCTAACCTAACCTAACCTAAATAACTTTGTCGAATGTGGAAATGAGAGAAATGGTGAGAGATGGAACGAAGATGTAAAGGAAATGAGACTTATGTAGGAAGAGAGAGAGAGAGAGAGAGAGAGAGAGAGAGAGGAACAAGGAAGGGGCGGATATTTATAACGAAGAAAGGGAGGGAAGAAGAGGGGAAAGAGGAATGGGGAGGGAAGAGGAGGAGGGAGAGGGGAGAGAGAGTAAGGGAAAGGGCGGAGCAACATGATTAAATGGTTGTTGGCTGCGTTATTGCATTTAATTGTCTCGATCAAGAGGCTGCGTTCCGACTCGCGCCTCACACAGCTGGCGACGACTTTGACTTTATAACTGACTCACTGTTTGAGCTCGTGTGGGCGGGAGATTCAGTCACATCATGTATACACTAAAATGAATAAAACTCGTCTATTTATTACTTCATGACACGAAGATGTCAAAGCAATTTAAGTTATTTTTAGATTTACAGTGACAAAATAGTATCGTATTGAATAGAAAATAAAAATTTATACTTTTAATAACGTTTAGTATTAATGAGAAAACTGTCTCCACTTCTTATTGATTAAAAGATGATGAGAACATAAAAGTAAGAATATATTTTCCTTTTTAGTTTCAAGTTGTAACCAAATTTGAAGAACATCTTTGGTAATGAAGCGAAGAAAATTGATTAAATTGTTAAGGAAATGTATATAATGAACTTTAATATAAATTGCCTAATATTTATCTTATTTATTGTTTATCATTTACTTATTTAGCCTCTATTACATTTTGTTCATATTATTTATTACTTGTTAAATTTAACCTGGAAAATTGACGACGGAAATTACAGATTTTTTTTATTAAATATTAAAAGACAATTATCAAGTAGGCTGGTTTTAAACCCTTTGAGTACTATGAGTTAAGTACTATGACAAGCATGATGACCTAATCCCTTGAATAAAGCCTCATTGTACTTAAGGGGTTAAGTCACCATACTCAATGGATTAAATCATCGGACTAATCGAGTTCAAAGGGTTTAAAAGGGTAAGGAAAACTGATCAATAATTTGGTAAATATCATCATGTACATTGATTAGTATTAAGATTTACTGTGATCATTTACACTTATCAGTATAATAGAGAATAGAATCATTTACAGTAGCAATTTGTGTGGTACCTTATATCATTTACAGTGATTAAGAACATAAGAACAACATCTAGAAGTAGGTCATAAGTGGGTCACAACATCTAGTAGTAGGTCATAAGTGGGTCACAACATCTAGTAGTAGGTCATAAGAGGGTCACAACATCTAGTAGTAGGTCATAAGTGGGTCACAACATCTAGTAGTAGATCATAAGTGGGTCACAACAGCATCTAGTAATTAACAGGTCATAAGTGGGTCCACAACATCTAGTAGTAGGTCATAAGGGTCACAACATCTAGTAGTAGGTCATAAGTGGGTCACAACACTTCTAGTATTAGGTCATAAGAGGTCACAACATCTAGTAGTAGGTCATAAGGGTCACAACATCTAGTAGTAGGTCATAAGAGGTCACAACATCTAGTAATTAGGTCATAAATTGGGTCACAACATCTAGTAGTAGGTCATAAGTGGGTCACAACATCCTAGTAGAAGGTCATAAGAGGGGTCACAACATCTAGTAGTAGGTCATAAGAGGTCCACAACATCTAGTAGTAGGTCATATCGCAGGTCCATATCCTAGTAATGAGTCATAAGTGGGTCACAACATCTAGTAGTAGATATGGTAGATTCACAACATCTAGTAGTGGAGTCATAAGAGGTCACAACATCTAGTAGTAGGTCATAAGAGGGTCACAACATCTAGTAGTAGGTCATAAGTGGGTCACAACATCTAGTAGTAGGTCATAAGAGGGTCACAACATCTAGTAGTAGGTCATAAGTGGGTCACAACATCTAGTAGTAGGTCATAAGTGGGTCACAACATCTAGTAGTAGGTCATAAGAGGGTCACAACATCTAGTAGTAGGTCATAAGAAGGTCACAACATCTAGTAGTAGGTCATAAGTGGGTCACAACATCTAGTAGTACTGAGTCATAAATGGGTCACAACATCTAGTAGTAGGTCATAAGTGGGTCACAACATCTAGTAGTAGGTCATAAGAGGGTCACAACATCTAGTAGTAGGTCATAAGAGGGTCACAACATCTAGTAGTAGGTCATAAGAGGGTCACAACATCTAGTAGTAGGTCATAAGTGGGTCACAACATCTAGTAGTAGGTCATAAGAGGGTCACAACATCTAGTAGTAGGTCATAAGTGGGTCACAACATCTAGTAGTAGGTCATAAGTGGGTCACAACATCTAGTAGTAGGTCATAAGAGGGTCACAACATCTAGTAGTAGGTCATAAGAAGGTCACAACATCTAGTAGTAGGTCATAAGTGGGTCACAACATCTAGTAGTAGTAGGTCATAAGTCACAACATCTAGTAGTAGGTCATAAGTGGGTCACAACATCTAGTAGTAGGTCATAAGTGGGTCACAACATCTAGTAGTAGGTCATAAGAGGGTCACAACATCTAGCAGTAGGTCATAAATGGGTCACAACATCTAGTAGTAGGTCGTAAGTGGGTCACAACATCTAGTACTAGGTCATAAGTGGGTCACAACATCTAGTAGTAGGTCATAAATGGGTCACAACATCTAGTAGTAGGTCATAAGTGGGTCACAACATCTAGTAGTAGGTCATAAATGGGTCACAACATCTAGTAGTAGATCATAAATGGGTCACAACATCTAGTAGTAGGTCATAAATGGGTCACAACATCTAGTAGTAGGTCATAAGAGGTCACAACATCTAGTAGTAGGTCATAGGCCACAACATCTAGTAGTAGGTCATAAATGGGTCACAACATCTAGTAGTAGGTCATAAGAGGGTCACAACATCTAGTAGTAGGTCATGGGTCACAACATCTAGTAGTAGGTCATAAGAGGGTCACAACATCTAGTAGTAGGTCATGGGCCACAACATCTAGTAGTAGGTCATAAATGGTCACAACATCTAGTAGTAGATTGCAAATGGGTCACAACATCTAGTAGTAGGTCATAAATGGGTCACAACATCTAGTAGTAGGTCATATGGGTCACAAACATCTATAGTAGTAGGTCATAAATGGGTCACAACATCTAGTAGTAGGTCATAAGTGGGTCACAACATCTAGTAGTAGGTCATCAAATGGGTCACAACATCTAGTAGTAGATCATAAATGGGTCACAACATCTAGTAGTAGGTCATAAAATGGGTCACAACATCTAGTAGTAGGTCATAAATGGGTCACAACATCTAGTAGTAGATCATAAATGGGTCACAACATCTAGTAGTAGGTCATAAATGGGTCACAACATCTAGTAGTAGGTCATAAGTGGGTCACAACATCTAGTAGTAGGTCATAAGGGTCACAACATCTAGTAGTAGGTCATAAATGGGTCACAAACATCTAGTAGTAGGTCATAAATGGGTCACAACATCTAGTAGTGGTCATAAATGAGTCACAACATCTAGTAGTAGGTCATATGTCACAACATCTAGTAGGTCATAAATGGGTCACAACATCTAGTAGTAGATCATAAATGGGTCACAAACATCTAGTAGTAGGTCATAAGAGGGTCACAACATCTAGTAGTAGGTCATAAGAGAGGGTCACAAACATCTAGTAGTAGGTCATAAGTGGGTCACAACATCTAGTAGTAGTCATAAGAGGTCACAACATCTAGTAGTAGATCATAAATGGGTCACAACATCTAGTAGTAGGTCATAAATGGGTCACAACATCTAGTAGTAGGTCATAAGAGGGTCACAACATCTAGTAGTAGGTCATAAGTGGGTCACAAACATCTAGTAGTAGGTCATAAGTGGGTCACAACATCTAGTAGTAGGTCATAAGAGGGTCACAACATCTAGTAGTAGGTCATAAGTGGGTCACAAACATCTAGTAGTAGGTCATAAGTGGGTCACAACATCTAGTAGTAGGTCATAAGAGGGGTCACCAACATCTAGTAGTAGATCATAAATGGGTCAAACATCTAGTAGTAGGTCATAAATGGGTCACAACATCTAGTAGTAGGTCATAAATGGGTCACAACATCTAGTAGTAGGTCATAAGTGGGTCACAACATCTAGTAGTAGGTCATAAGTGGGTCACAACATCTAGTAGTAGGTCATAAATGGGTCACAACATTCTAGTAGTAGGTCATAAATGGGTCACAACATCTAGTAGTAGGTCATAAATGGGTCACAACATCTAGTAGTAGGTCATAAGTGGGTCACAACATCTAGTAGTAGGTCATAAATGGGTCACAACATCTAGTAGTAGGTCATAAGTGAGTCACAACATCTAGTAGTAGGTCATAAATGGGTCACAACATCTAGTAGTAGGTCATAAGAGGGTCACAACATCTAGTACTAAGTTATGGGTCAGATGAGATAAGCAGGTGTTTGAGGTCACGACTCAGTGAGATAGTAAGGTCAAAGGATAATTAATCATAGGTAATTTAATGTTAACAACTAAATTAGGGTCAAGAAATCGAAAGTTGGACCAGTTCAGGAGTCAACCGTCTGAGTTGAATTAGCAGTCAGAAGCTGTCAAAAAGTTCCTAGAGTCAGGGGTCAACTGCTATGTACAAGTCAAAGTTCACCAGGAAGCCGAAGTCGTCATGGCAGGTATCGGGACGCTGGGTGGGGTCGCGGGCAATATCGGGCGGCTTGGACGGGGGAGGTAACGTCAATAATGGTCCGGAACCCTCCACTCACACGCACGACTTCCGCTCCTCTTCGTACGCTTCCAAAATACATTAACTTCCATCATCCCTCCCCTAACGCAAAGGAAAATATAAAAACTCATCAATGAATTAACACTCCCCCCCAAAAAACACATAAAAAACAGAATAAAGGGATTAGAAGAGAGAGATAGGAAATGAGAGAGAAAGAGAGAGATAGGAAATGAGAGAGAAAGAGAGAGAGGGAAGATTAATCCTATGGACCTCCTATACAGTCGACAAACCACAGTATTGACGGGGAGATGATCCGAGCATCACGCTGTACATAATCTCATTTTGAGTGAGAGGAGTCGTAAGATTAACATCCTGGAATGTGCAATAAACATACATTTGGGGGGAGGGGGGGGGGGCGAGGGGTGAAGGAGGTGTGGACGACCATTACGCGTACGACAGTCATATTGATGGAATTATTATGGTGATGTGGACTCCCTATACTCATCAACCCCCAACCCCCTACGCCCCTACCTCTCCCCACTGCTTCTCCCCATCCTTCCTCTCCCTCCTTTCTCCCCATCCCTCCTCTCCCTCTCTCTCCCCCTACTCCATTGTAGACGTGGACAATATGCTTTGGTACTACAGTTATTAGTAAGGGGGATTATTATATTGGAGGGAGACAGTGCTGGTATTGTTAGTCCTGTGTCACCATACCAGGAGGGAGACAGTGCTGGTATTGTTAGTCCTGTGTCACCATACCAGGAGGGAGACAGTGCTGGTATTGTTAGTCCTGTGTCACCATACCAGGAGGGAGACAGTGCTGGTATTGTTAGTCCTGTGTCACCATACCAGGAGGGAGACAGTGCTGGTATTGTTAGTCCTGTGTCACCATACCAGGAGGGAGACAGTGCTGGTATTGTTAGTCCTGTGTCACCATACCAGGAGGGAGACAGTGCTGGTATTGTTAGTCCTGTGTCACCATACCAGGAGGGGAGCCAAAGGTATTGTTAGTCCTGTGTCACTCATGCTACCAGAAGGGGGGAGACAGTGCTGGTATTGTTAGTCCTGGTGTCACCATACCAGGAGGTGTGGAGACAGTGCTGGTATTGTTAGTCCTGTGTCACCATACCAGGAGGAGACAGTGCTGGTATTGTTAGTCCTGTGTCACCATACCACAGGAGGAGACAGTGCTGGTAATGTTAGTCCTGTGTCACCATACCAGGAGGGAGACAGTGCTGGTATTGTTAGTCCTGTGTCACCATACCAGGAGGGAGACAGTGCTGGTATTGTTAGTCCTGTGTCACCATACCAGGAGGGAGACAGTGCTGGTATTGTTAGTCCTGTGTCACCATACCAGGAGGGAGACAGTGCTGGTATTGTTAGTCCTGTGTCACCATACCAGGAGGGAGACAGTGCTGGTATTGTTAGTCCTGTGTCACCATACCAGGAGGGAGACAGTGCTGGTATTGTTAGTCCTGTGTCACCATACCAGGAGGGAGACAGTGCTTGGTATTGTTAGTCCTGTGTCACCATACCAGGAGGGAGATGCTGGTATTGTTAGTCCTGTGTCACCATACCAGAGGGAGACAGTGCTGGTATTGTTAGTCCTGTGTCACCATACCAGGAGGTGAGACAGTGTTGGTATTGTTAGTCCTGTGTCACCATACCAGGAGGGAGACAGTGCTGGTATTGTTAGTCCTGTATCACCATACTAGGAGGAGACAGTGCTGGTATTGTTAGTCCTGTGTCACCATACCAGGAGGACACAGTGCTGGTATTGTTAGTCCAGTATCACCATACCAGGAGGAGAAGGTGCTGGTATTGTTAGTCCTGTGACACCATACCAGGAGAGACAGTGCTGGTATTGGTAGTCCTGTGTGTCACCATACCAGGAGGGGAGACAGTGCTGGTATTGTTAGTCCTGTATCACCATACTAGGGAGGGAGACTTCCAGTGCTGGTATTGTAAGTCCTGTGTCACACCATACCAGGGAGGACACAGTGCTGGTGTTAGTCAGTATCACCATACCAGGAGGAGAAGGTGCTGGTATTGTTGAGTCCTGTGACACCATACCAGGAGAGACAGTGCTGGTATTACATAAGTTTAATGGTGGTGTTAGCTGACTTTTTACTGATGTGACGTGTTAGTTGTGTGTGTGTGTGTGTGTGTGTGTGTGTGTGTGTGTACAACTAACCATACACACCTGTTCATCTACACTACTTGGGCACTTGATTCCCAGGCACAGTATTATGGTCAACCTCCTCGGTTCCTTTGATGTAAGAAATTGAAATAAAAGAAAAAATCACAAAGATGTAAAAATGTAAATATAAATCATGTACTGTTCTTCATATTATTAATTACAAACACGACAATGGCGGTGAAGTTGTCTATTACCATACAATAACGTTTTATAGTTTCCTATTAGTTTATTAGTACACTATCATCAGAGGCCATCAGAGCTTTAAATGGATGTAAATGGACGACTGATCTCATGTATTAGCAGGAGACACACGCCTGCCCTCACCAATGCCGAGAAACACATCGTTATCGGTAGAGCACATCCGCTAAATACCCGGACGATCCTGTGCGACGACGGTGACACACCAGAGCGTCGCCCATATCAGACATCAAAGTCTCCACCTATCTCTGATCGTAACGCTGTCGGCCATCAGCTGGTCGGTGCCGAGACGTCCGTGTCTGCTCGTCTCTTTTTTCCCACGGTGACCTCCTTGACGTCACTGCACACCTCCAGGGCCTCCCTTCAGTATGAGTATGGACACTCCAAAGGCCTCCCTAGTATTGGGATGGACACTCTAAAGGCCCTCGCTAGTATTAGGATATGGACACTCCAGGGCCTCCCGCTAGTATGAGTATGGACACTCCTAGGGCCTCGCTAGTATGATATGAACACTCCAGGGCCTCCTTCATTTATGAGTATGGACACTCCAGGGCCTCGCTAGTATGAGGTATGTGGATACTCCAGGGCCTCCATGAGCCATGGAGTATGGATCCTCCAGGGCCTCCTTCAGTATGAGTATGGACACCCCAAGGGCCTCGCTAGTATGATATGGACCTCCATTGCCTCGCTAGTATGAGTATGGACACTCCAGGGCCTCAACTAGTGAGTATGGACCTTCCAGGGCCTCGCTATTATAAAATTATAGACACTCCAGGGCCTCGCTCAGTCTGAAATTATGGACATAAAGAACTTCCTTCAAGTATAATTATGGACACCCCCAGGGCCTCGCTAGTGTGAGTATGGACCTTCCAGGGCCTCCATATTATAGTATGAACACTCAGGGCCTCGCTAGTATGAGAATGGACACGCAAAGGGCACCTTCAAGTATGAGTATGAACACTCCGAGCCTCGCTCATAGTATGAGTATGGACACGCAAGGGCTTTAAGCTAGTATGGTATGGACACTCCAAGGACTCGCTAGTATAATTATGGACACTGCAAGGCCTCCTTTAGTAGAGATATGGACACTTCAGGGCCTTGCTAGTATGAGTATATGGACACCCCCCAGGGCCTCAGTAGTGTAATTATGGGCACTCAGGGCCTCATGAATAATGAGTATGGACATGGGGCCTCCTTTAGTATAATTATGGACACCCCCAGGGGCCTCGGTAGTATAGTATGGACACCCCCAGGGGCCTCCTTCTAGTATGAGTATGGACACTCCAAGGACTCTTCTAGTATGAGTATGGACCTCCAGGGCTTCGCTAGTATGAGTATGAACACTCAGGGCCTCGCTAGTATGAGTATGGACACTCAGAGGACTCGCTAGTATGAGTATATGGACACTCCAGGGCCTCCTTCAAGTATGATATGAACACTCCAGGGCCTCCCTTTAGTATGAGCTGGACCTCCAAGGACTCTAGCTAGTATGGTATGAACACTCTAGGGGCTTCACTAGTATGAGTATGGACATCCCAGGGCCTCCTTTAGTATAGTGTGGACACTCAGGACTCGCTAGTATGAGTATGGATGCTCTGGGGCCAAAGTTAGTGGCCGTATGTGCTTATGCTTCTGAGGCCACGATTACCATCAATATGTATAATCAGAGAAATAGTCATTATATCAATTTTCCCCTTATAGCTTCTCCCACTACTGTAATAATAAGCTATAGTGCCCAGCAATAGCATGGTCACACACATTTATTGCTTCTTGGGAGTTAATTTCATACCCGTAGGCCTCCCAGTGTCGAGTATGCCACACACCTTGGTGGTTTCAGCATCAGTATACAAGCTCCACTTGTCCTATATATTACATGTGTGCTCTGAAGGTCTCAGGCATCTGTGTGTAATCTCTGAGTTCATAACATTTTCAAAGCTCCAAAATCAACTCCGGTGTCCTGTAATTGATTAATACAATCGAGTAAGAAAAATCAGTGTAATGACGTAAAGTGATATGCATATTAAAGAAATCAAGGAAATATATCATGCTTCTTATTATAGAGGCCCGTGACGCATCTCAGTGTGCACTCTTCGTGGCTAACAAGTCAATAGAGTAGAAGGTTTTGGAAGTGTTTGGTGAGATACCTGGAAATTATTAAGTAGTGGATTAGGCTCTTGACTATTTATTATTATTATTATTATTATTATTATTATTATTATTATTATTATTATTATTATTATTATTATTATTATTATTATTATTATTATTATTATTTATTATTATTATTATTATTATTATTATTATTATTATTATTATTATTATTATTATTATTATTATTATTATTATTATTATTATTATCATTATTATTATTATTATTATTATTATTGCTGGTATCGTTTTCATTAATTTGAAAATAATTTAAGACAGCACACACACACACACACACACACACACACACACACACACACACACCAGAGCGACCATCTATACACTTGTCAAGATAGGAAACAGTTACGATTTTCCCAGAGATGTGTTGGTGGTGGTGACCCCGGGGGACAGCTCTCAGGGGCTCACCCACAACACAAACATATAACAATTAACGTTAACCTTTAGTTATATAGAAGTATTAATGGTATATGTTTGAGTGTTAGTGATGTATGTTTGAGTGTTAGTGATGTATGTTTGAGTGTTAGTGATGTATGTATGAGTGTAAGTGATGTATGTATGAGTGTTAGTGATGTATGTATGATGTTGGTGATGTATGTACATGGTGTTATTGATGTATGTATATGAGTGTTAAAAGTGATGTATGTATGAGTGTTAGTGATGTGTGTATGAGTGTTAATGATGTATGTATAGTGTTGAAGTGATGTATGTATGAGTGTTAGTGATGTATGTATAGTGTTAGTGATGTATGTATGGTGTTGGTGATGTATGTTTGAGTGTTAGTGATGTGGATGTGTTAGTGATGTGTATGGTGTTAGTGATGTATGTATGAGTGTTAGTGATGTATGTATGAGTGTCAGTGATGTATGTATGAGTGTTAGTGATGTGTATGAGTGTTAGTGATGTGTATGAGTGTTAGTGATGTGTGTATGAGTGTTGGTGATGTATGTATGAGTGTTAGTGATGTATGTATGAGTGTTAGTGATGTATGTTTAGTGTTAGTGATGTGTGAGTGTCAGTGATGTATGTATAGTGTTAGTGATGTATGTTTGAGTGTTATTGATGTATGGATGAGTATTAGTGATGTATGTTTGAGTGTTAGTGATGTATGTATGAGTGTCAGTGATGTGTGTATGAGTGTTAGTGATGTGTGTATAGTGTTATTGATGTATGTATGATGTGTCAGTGATGTATGTATGAGTGTTAGTGATGTATGTATAGTGTTGAAGTGATGTATGGATGAGTATTAAGTGTATGTATGAGTGTTAGTGATGTATGTGTATGAGTGTTAGTGATGTGTGTTTGAGTGTTAGTGATGTATGGATGGAGTGTTATTGATGTATGTATGAGTGTTAGTGATGTATGTATAGTGTTAGTGATGTATGTATATTAGTGTTAGTGATGTATGTTTTAGTGTTAGTGATGTATGTGAGTGTCAGTGATGTATGTATGAGTGTTAGTGATGTATGTATGAGTGTTAGTGATGTGGATGGTATTAGTGATGTATGTGTGAGTGTTAGTGATGTATGTATAGTGTTAGTGATGTGTAACCATGAGTGTTGGTGATGTATGTATGAGTGTTAGTGATGTATGTTTTGAGTGTTAGTGATGTATGTATGAGTGTTAGTGATGTGTGGATGAGTGTTAGTGATGTATGTATGAGTGTTAGTGATGTATGGATGAGTTTTTGGTGTGTGAGTGTTGGTGATGTGTATGAGTGTTAGTGATGTATGTATGAGTGTTGGTGATGTATGTATGAGTGTTAGTGATGTATGTTTGAGTGTTAGTGATGTATGTGAGTGTTGTGATGTATGTATGAGTGTTAGTGATGTATGCATGAGGTTAGTGATGGGCGAGCGTTAGTGATGTACGTATGAGTGTTAGTGATGCATGTATGAGTTAGTGATGTATGTATGAGTGTTAGTGATGAGTAATTGCATGTATGTATGAGTGTTAGTGATGTATGCTGAGTGTAGTGATGTGATGGATGAGTATTAGTGATGTATGCATGAGTGTTAGTGATGTATGTGTTAGTGAATGTATGTATGAGTGTCAGTGATGTATGTATGAGTGTTAGTGATGTATGTATGAGTGTTAGTGATGCATGTATGAGTGTCAGTGATGTATGTATGAGTGTTGTATGAGTGTTAGTGATGTATGTATGTATGAGTGTTAGTGATGTCATGTATGAGTGTTAGTGATGTATGTATGAGCGTTAGTGATGTATGTATGAGTGTTAGTGATGTATGTATTTGAGTGTTAGTGATGTATGTATGAGTGTTAGTGATGTATGTGTGAGTGTCAGTGATGTATGTATGAGTGTTAGTGATGTATGCATGAGTAGTAGTGATGTATGTATGAGTGTTAGTGATGTATGTTTGAGTGTTAGTGATGCATGGACGAGTGATGTATGTATGAGTGTTAGGATGTATGTGTGAGATGTTAGTGATGTACGGATGATTAGTGATGATGGAGTGTTAGTGATGCATGCATGAGCACAGTGATGTATGCATGAGTGTTAGTGATGTCATGCATGAGTGTTAGTGATGCATGGATGAGCATTAGTGATGTATGTATGAGTGTTAGTGATGTATGTATGAGTGTTAGTGATGTATGTATGAGTGTTAGATGGATGTATGAGTGTCAGTGATGTACGCATGAGCATTAGTGATGTACGTATGAGCATTAGTGATGTATGCATGAGTGTTAGTGATGCATGGATGAGCATTAGTGATGTATGTATGAGTGTTAGTGATGTATGCATGAGTGTCAGTGATGCATGTATGAGCGTTAGTGATGTATGTATGAGTGTTAGTGATAAACAAGTGATGTATGTATGAGTGTTAGTGATGCATGTATGAGTGTTAGTGATGTATGTGAGCAAACAAAAAAACAAACAAGTCAGTGATGTATGTATGAGTGTTAGTGATGTATGTATGAGTATTAGAAATGATGAGTATTAGTGATGTATGTATGAGTGTTAGTGATGTATGTATGAGTATCAGTGATGTATGTATGAGTATTAGTGATGCATGTATGAGTGTTAGTGATGTATGTATGAGTGTTAGTGATGTATGTATGAGTATTAGTGATGTATGTATGAGTATTAGTGATGCATGTATGAGTGTCAGTGATGATGTATGAGTATTAGTGATGTACGTATGAGTATTCAGTGATGTATGCATGAGCGTTAGTGATGCATGTATGAGTAAGTTAGTGATGCATGCTGAGAGCTAGTGATGCAATGAGTGTTAGTGATGCATGTATGAGTGTCAGTGATGTATGCATGAGCATTAGTGATGCACGCATGAGCATTAGTGATGCGCATGAGTGTTAGTGATGTATGTGCGAGCGTTAGTGATGCATGCACGAGCGTTAGTGATGCATGTATGAGCATTAGTGATGTATGTATGATATTAGCGGTGATGCATGTATGAGTGATGTATGAGTGTTAGTGATGTATGCATGAGTATTAGTGATGTATGTATGAGTGTTAGTGATGTATGTATGAGTGTTAGTGATGTATGTATGAGTGTTAGTGATGCATGTATGAGTGTTAGTGATGCGTGTATGAGTAAGTTAGTGATGTATGGATGAGTGTTAGTGATGCATGTATGAGTGTTAGTGATGTATGTATGAGTGTTAGTGATGTATGTATGAGTGTTAGTGATGTATGTATGAGTATTAGTGATGTGATGTATGAGTGTTAGTGATGCGCTGCATGAGGTTATGATGTACGTATGAGTGTTCCAGTGATGTATGCATGAGCGTTAGTGATGCATGTATGAGTGTTAGTGATGCATGTATGAGCGTTAGTGATGCATGTACGAGCTGTTAGTGATGTAAGCATGAGTGTCAGTGATGCATGCATGAGCATAGTGATGTACGTATGAGTGTTAGTGATGCATGTATGAATTTTGAAGGGATGCATGTATGAGTGTTAGTGATGCATGCATGAGTGTTAGTGATGCATGTATGAGTGTTAGTGATGTATGTATGAGTGTTAGTGATGTATGTATGAGCGTTAGTGATGTATGTATGAGTGTTAGTGATGTATGTATGAGTGTTAGTGATGTATGTATGAGTATTAGTGATGCATGTATGAGTGTTAGTGATGTATGTATGAGTGTAAGTGATGTATGTATGAGTGTCAGCATGCATGTATGAGTATCAGTGATGTATGCATGAGCATTAGTGATGGGCGTGATGAGTGTTAGTGATGCATGTGTGAGTGTTAGTGATGTATGTATGAGCGTTAGTGATGTATGTATGAGCATAGTGATGCACGCAATGAGTGTTAGTGATGCATGCATGAGTGTCAGTGATGTATGTATGAGTGTTAGTGATGTATGCATGAGCATTAGTGATGTATGTATGAGCATTAGTGATGTATGCATGAGCGGTAGTGATGTATGTATGAGTGTCAGATGTATGTATGAGTATTGTGATGCACGCATGAGTATTAGTGATGTATGCATGAGTGTTAGTGATGTATGTATGAGTGTTAGTGATGTATGATGTTATGATGTATGTATGAGTGTTAGTGATGTATGTATGAGTGTTAGTGATGTATGTATGAGGTTAGTGATGTATGTATGAGTGTTAGTGATGTATGTATGAGTGTTAGTGATGTATGTATGAGTATTAGTGATGTATTGATGAGTGTTAGTGATGCAATGCATGAGTGTTAGTGATGCATGTATGAGCATTAGTGATGCATGTATGAGTGTTAGTGATGTATGTATGAGCATGATGTGGATGGATGAGTGTTAGTGATGTATGTATGAGCAAGTTAGTGATGGCACATGAGTGCATTAGCGATGTGTATGTATGAGCATGATATGACATGGATGCAGCGAGTGTGTATGTATGTATGAGGTGATGTATGTATGAGCAGCAGTGATGCATGCATGAGTGTTAGTGATGCATGTATGAGTACAGTGATGGGTGGATGGTGTTATGATGTATGTAATGAGTGTTAGTGATGTATGTATGAGTAGTGATGTATGTGCGAGTGTTAGTGATGCGTATGAGGTTATGATGCGTGAGTGCATGATGTATGAGTGTTAGTGATGTATGCATGAGCGTTAGTGACAATGTATGTGATGAGTGTTAGTGATGATATATTATGTTAGTGATGTGAAGAGCGTTATGATGTATGGCTAGCTAGTGATGATATGACATGCATAAGTGATATGTTAGTGATGCATGTATGAGTGTTAGTGATGAGTATGACAGATGTGGAGAGTATTAGTGATGTATGTATGAGTGTTAGTGATGTGGCGTATGGAGCAGTGATGGCGGTGAGCGTTAGTGATGTATGTATGAGCAAAAGTGATGCGCAGAGTGTTAGATGTATGGCATGAGTGGATGGCGTATGAGTTAATAATATATAGTGACGCACGCATGAGCATTAAGCGAGCGCGAGTGCAGCGATGCATGCAGAGCGTTAGTGATGAGCGTATGAGTGTTATGATGACGCGAGCAGTGATGCACGCAGGAGCGTTGGTGATGTCATGTATGAGTGTCGGAGCGTGATAAGCTAGTGATGTATGTATGAGTGTTAGTGAGCGTATGAGTGTTAGTGATGTTATGAGCAAGTGATGGAGAGTGTTAGTGACGTCCGATGAGCAGGTGATGTATGTATGAGTGTTAGTGATGTATGTATGAGTGTTAGTGATGTGTATGGCGAGCGTTAGTGATGTATGCATGAGTGTTAGTGATGTATGTATGAGGCAAGTGATGATGCATGAGTATTATGATGTGCGTGAGTATTAGTGATGCATGTATGAGTGTTAGTGATGGTGAGCGTTAGTGATGTCATGTATGAGCGAACGTGCATTAGTGATGGCAATGAGTGTTAGTGATGTATGTATGAGTGTTAGTGATGTATGTGAGTGTTAGTGATGCATGTATGAGCGTTAGTGATGTCGTATGAGCATTAGTGATGCATGGCGGCGATAGGATGCTGCGAGCCGATGATGCATGAGCGTTAGTATGCATGAGTATGGTAGCTGGATGTATGCTGAGCCAGCGATGTGTGCATGAGCATTAGTGATGTATGCATGAGTGTTAGTGATGCTGGCATAGTTAGTGATGTATGTATGAGTGTTGCGATGCGTATGAGTGTTGCGATGTATGTATGAGCGTTAGATGTGGCGTGAAGCGAGTGTTAGTGATGTATGTATGAGTATTAGTGATGTATGCATGAGTGTTAGTGATGTATGCATATATTAGGATGTATGTATGAGCGTTAGTGATGCATGGAGCATTAGTGATGTATGTGAGCATTAGCGTGATGTATGTATGATAAGTAGTGATGTATGTATGAGTGTTAGTGATGTATGTATGAGTGTTAGTGATGTATGTATGAGTGTTAGTGATGCATGGCGATGTTTAGTGATGGCGATGAGCAATAGTGATGTACGCATGAGCGTTAGTGATGTATGTATGAGTGTTAGTGATGTATGTATGAGTGTTAGTGATGTATGTATGAGTGTTAGTGATGTATGTATGAGCATTAGTGATGTATGCATGAGTGTTAGTGATGCATGTATGATGTTAGTGATGTAATGTTATGAATGAGTGTTAGTGATGTATGTATGAGTGTTAGTGATGTATGTATGAGTGTTATGATGTATGTATGAGTGTTGAAGTGATGTATGTATGAGTGGTAGTGATGTATGTATGAGTGTTAGTGATGCCGTATGAGCGTTAGTGATGAAGAGTGTTAGTGATGAGACGATGAGTTAGTGATGTACGGATGAGCGTTAGTGATGCATGTATGAGTATTGAAGTGATGCATGCATGATGTTAGTGATGTATGTATAAAAGAGTGTTGAAGATGGCATGAGTGTTAGTGATGTATGTATGATATTAATGTATGGACTGAGCGTTAGTGATGCATGTATGAGTGTTAGTGATGTATGCATGAGGTTAGTGATGTATGTATGAGTGTTAGTGATGTATGTATGAGTGTTAGTGATGTGTGTATGAGTGTTAGTGATGATGTATGAGTGTTAGTGATGTATGTATGGAGTGTTAGTGATGTATGAGTGTTAGTGATGTATGTATGAGGCTAGTGATGGATGCAGAGATGTTGGTGATGTATGTATGAGTGTTATGATGTATGAGAGTGTTATGATCGCATGATATTAGTGATGCATGTATGGAGTGTTAGTGATGTATGCATGAGTGTTAGTGATGTATGCAGCGAAATGAGTGTTAGTGATGTATGTATGAGTGTTAGTGATGTGGCGGCTGGAGTGTTAGTGATGTATGCATGAGTGTTAGTGATGTATGTATGAGTGTTAGAATGTGAGTGTTAGTGGATGTATGTATGAGTGTTAGTGATGTATGTATGATGTTAGTGATGTATGTATGAGTGTTAGTGATGTATGTATGAGTGTTAGTGATGGCAAAGAGGTTAGTGATGCGGCGATGTTAGTGAAGTGAGATGTTATGCGTATGCGTATGAGTGTTAGTGATGTATGTGTATGAAGTGATGTATGTATGAGTGTTAGTGATGCATGTATGAGCATTAGTATGTATGTGCATGAGTGTTAGTGATGTATGGTGAGCATTGATGATGTATGACGAGCGTTATGATGCATGCATGAGTGTTAGTGATGTGTGGATGAAGTGTTAGTGATGTATGGCTGGAGTGTTGTGCGATGTATGTACGATGTTAGTGATGTACGTATATGTTAGTGATGCATGAGTGTTAGTGATGTATGTATGAGTGCATGGCTGAGCATTATGATGTATGATGAGCGTTAGCATGTATGAGTGTTATGATGTATGTAATGTTAGCAGGATGTATGTATGAGTGTTAGTGATGTATGTATGAGTGTTAGTGATGTGAGCAGTTAGTGATGTATGCATGAGTGTTAGTGATGTATGTATGAGTGTTAAGTGATGTATGTATGATGCTTAGTGATGTATGATGAGTGTTAGTGATGCATGTATGAGTGTTAGTGATGTATGTATGAGTGTTATGATGCATGTATGAGTGTTATGATGTGCGATGTAAGCGAGTGTTAGTGATGTATGTATGGCGTTAGAGATGGCGTATGAGCGTTTAGTGATGACGTATGAGTGTTATGATGTATGTATGTGCGAGTGTTAGTGATGTATGCATGAGTGTTAGTGATGTGCATAAGTGAGTGAGTATGTATGATGTTGTGGATGTATGTATGAGCGTTAGTGATGTAGGCATGAGTGTTAGTGATGTGCTACATGTGTTATGGTGATGTGGCATGTGGTGCGGCGAGTGTTAGTGATGTATGATGATAAGGAGTGATGCATGTA